>NC_090323.1:254606376-254909388 GCF_040869045.1 Eurosta solidaginis | reverse complement strand
CTATAACCACGCCCACTTTTTCGATATCGAAAATTTCGAAAAACCGAAAAAGTGCGATAATTCATTACCAAAAACGGATAAAACGATGAAACTTGGTAGGTGAGTTGAAATTATAACGCAGAATAGAAAATTAGTAAAATTTTGGACAATGGGCGTGCACCGCCCACTTTTAAAAGAAGGTAATTTAAAAGTTTTGCAAGCTGTAATTAGGCAGTCGTTGAAGATATCATGATGAAATTTGGCAGGAACGTTACTCCTATTACTATATGTATGCTAAATAAAAATTACCAAATCGGAGAACGACCACGCGCACTTTTAAAAAAAAATTTTTTTAAAGGAAAATTTTAACAAAAAAGTTTAATATCTTTACAGTATAAAAGTAAATTATGTCAACATTCAACACCAGTAATGATATGGTGCAACAAAATACAAAAATAAAAGAAAATTTCAAACTGGGCATGGCTCCGCCCTTTTTCATTTAATTTGTCTAGGATACTTTTAATGCCGAAAGTCTAACAAAAATTTACGAATCCTTGTGAAATTTGGTAGGGGCTTAGATTCTAGGACGATAACTTATTTTTGTGAAAAAGGGCGAAATCGGTTGAAGCCACGCCCAGTTTTTATACACAGTCGACCGTCTGTCCTTCTGCTCGGCCGTTAACACGATAACTTGAGCAAAAAACGATATATCTTTACTAAACTTAGTTCACGGACTTATCTGAAGTTACTTTATCTTGGTATAAAATATGGCCGAAATCGGACTATGACCACACCCACTTTTCCGATATCGAAAATTACGAAAACTGAAAAAAATGCCATAATTCTGTACCAAATATGAAAAAAGAGATGAAACATGGTAATTGGATTGGTTTATTGACGCAAAATATAACTTTGGAAAAAACTTTGTAAAATGGGTATGACACCTACCATATTAAGTAGAAGAAAATGAAAAAGTTCTGCAAGGCGAAATCAAAAGCCCTTGGAATCTTGGCAGGAATACTGTTCGTGGTATGACATATATAAATAAATTAGCGGTACCCGACAGAAGATGTTCTGGGTCACCCTGGTCCACATTTTGTTCGATATCTCGAAAACGCCTTCACATATAAAACTAAGGGCTACTCCCTTTTAAAACCCGCATTAATACTTTTAATTTGATAACCATATCGTACAAACACATTCTAGAGTCACCCCAGGTCCACCCTTGTTGCGATATCTCGAAACGGCGTCCACCTATGGAACTATGGCCCACTCCCCCATAAAATACTCTTTAATGCCTTTCATTTGATACACATGTCATACAAACACATTCCAGGGTTACCCTCGGTTCATTTTCCTATATGGTTATTTTCCCTTATATTGTCACCATAGATCTCAACTGAGTAAGTAATGTTCGGTTACACCCGAACTTAACCTTCCTCACTTGTTTTATATCTAAGTTGCCGTAGAAATACTAGAAATATTTTCTGCTATAAGGAAAATATGTGTACACAATTTCATTACGATATGTAATTTTTCTTCGAGTTATGGCTCCCGAAACATAAAAAATTGATTGGTCAAAAAAGGGGCGGTGCCACACCCATTTTCAAAAATTTTAAGTTTTCCCTATTTATTGTTATAAATCCACTTGGGAGATGAAATACCATTGATATAAAGCTCTTTTTTGCAAATATATAGCTTATTTTATTCGTCCAAAAGCAAAGTACGCTGAGTATAATTACAAAGTTTACAAACGGCGATTGTTACTAGGACATGTTTCTGAATTTCACTTCTTCATCAGCTAGCTTTACGGGAGCTGAGTATTGAACTCGAAATCTCCAAAATTCATACTTTATACTATTGTAAAGGCATAACTAAATTTTATGGTTTCTTTGTTTTTATTTTCGTTAACTAAAAAGTTTTATCATGGTTTGTCTTGTTCTTAGATTTTTTATATAAAATCTCTATTTATAAATTTTGTCTTCAAATGTTTTTTTTTAAGTCTCTAAATAAGATAATTAGTTATTATGTAGAAAATTTTTAAATTTTATTTTAATAAACAAATTTTAAAATTATTTGTATTTTTCTCATGGTTATGATTTAAAAAAAAAACATTATAAACAATAACTTTTGACTTTTGCATACTTTTTTAAAGCTGAGTGCAAAAAGAATTAATAATGTCTTTTTTGATTTTTTACAAAAAAATCTCTAAATGGGGTTATGAGTTTTAAAAAATCTATTTTGTTTTTTTTTTTGTTTTTTTATAACTTAAAAAATTTTTAAGAATATTTATCTTGCTCTATGATTTTTTTATAAAAAATCTTTAACTTTTTTAGTGCTTTTGCTGTTGTTTTTTAGTAAAAAAAAGTTTAATAATAGTTTTAAGTTTTTTTTATAAAAAATGCATATTGGCTATGAATTTTGAAGAAAAAAAAAATTATAAACAATGACTTTTGAGAATTTTCTGAAAATTTTATGCAAAAAAATTATTTACTAAAATGTTTAAGTTTTTTTGGGTTCCGTACGTATGTACATATGCGATATTTTCGATAAATATAAAAAAATAGATCCATATATATAAAAAGATAAACCACACAGAAAATTTCACGTTTCTTGTTTTCTGCATGAGACAACCATGAATCACGTATCTGAACAATATATGACGTAAATGTAAGTCTTCCATAAAATTAAAAGCTATTAGCTGTTAAAATGGGGCAGAAATGACGGAAAGCTCCCTTTCTGAACAATCGGTTTGAATGGGGTATATACTATATATACGACCAGTCTCGACGATTTTTTCATTTGGTGAAATTTGAGGCTTTTAGCTGTTCATATATACACCGCCAATCTCTACGATTTTTCAGGCATCCGAAAGCATCTGGTGAAATTTGAAAATTATATCTCATTCACTAATAAAATTTTTTGAAAAATTGGTTGCTATAGTGGTTCGCTCCCGCCGGTAACGACAAATTTTTAATCGGACATTTAAATATACCCACTTAACAAATTTGATCAAGATATCACAAAAATCAAGGACTAGTTTGCGTTCAAATAGTCAGACGGACATGGCTAAATCAAACCAGATTGTCAACCTGCTAAATTCGGTATACTTGGATTGTGGTGGGTCTATCTCTTCTCCCTTAATCACTTAGAATTTTCGGACTCGTGACAAACTTTATATTTTACCATTCAATTTTCATGAAAGGTATAAAAAATCGTATTAATTTAAAATGTCGAAAAAAAATTGTTACCCATTACAAGATTATGCTAAAAATTTGCATTTCCAGGAGTAGTGTTTTGAGAATTTTTTGTTGAAAATCCTAAAATTCATTAAAACTAACCAACTTTTCCGGAAAATGCATCGCAAAATAAAAACGTATTAAATTTCAAAATTAATTTATAAAACAAAAAAACTGCATGTGCAGTAATTTGCATTATTGTGTAAACTTTTATAAAACAAAAAATAAAAATGAAATATACATCGTAATCAAAAACTCATATTTTTCGGCTAAATGTACAAAAAAACTTAAAAAATGCATAGAAACCTTTCTCTTGGCCCTTAAATATATCTTCAATTGCCAAGAGTACCGATTTCATCATTCGATCGAAAGAATTGACATGGAATGCCCCATAAGTACAAACCCCATTTATCAGCTACAGTTGTTAACATTTTCTGCTACGAAGATTGAAATTCAATTTCCATACATTAAAAATGGGAAAGTGATACCATTCCAAAATTGTCAGAGGTTCTAGTCCCTCTCTTTGTATATACTTATATATATATATATTTTTTTTTTTTTGATGATTTGAGAGTAAGGCCATTAACCAAAAGTATACTAGAGAAGGGTATGAGAAATGGTAACATTGGGTGTCATATTACGCGCATATTGGTCAAGTGCACAACAACAACAACCACCACCACTGAAGTGCATCAAATTGTATTTTCCATTTGCCAAGGCGATAGAAGAAATGAGGGTTCGAAAATATATAACAAACATATACCTATTAAACATATCTCAAAACATTCATTTGAAAATAATAATAACAACCGCAACAACACAATTTATTTGATTGACAAATGAGGGATACCTACATACTTATGTACATGATATCTACATGGAATCGTGTCAGTCTTGTTGGCCCGTCCAAATTGTACCTCTGCGCCTTAATTTTTCGTTGGCGTTTAAAATGCACTGAAGAGGAGTAGCATGAATAAACAAATAAAATGGAAAGAACACCGAAAATATAAAAATACAAAATTCAAATTTTTTTCATGGATGTACATATGTATGTATGTACCATCCATACATATTTATCTACTCTCAATCAGCGCCTGAATGACTGGGATTTAATCTTCTGCATCCGCTAATTTGCCTTAGTGCACAAACTTACCTACATTTGTACTGGCATATCTGTCGAAACCCTTGAGCGTCGTCATGAAAATCATCATCAACATCATCGTCATCGGCAGGAAATAAAGCAAAGGAACCAATGGACTGATCCAAAAAAAAAAATACAATAACAAATATAAAGAACAAAAGCTTAAAGCCAAGAGCTTAAAGCAGCCAAAAAATGTTTAATGAATTCCGAAAACAGTCGAAAACAAAATTAGTCAACCACAATAAGGAGTTAACAAACAGAACACCCACGCAAAACATGTGTTCCAATATTTTGGATATTCTTATGCTTGAATTGTTGGGTTGTTATTGTTGTATTTATGTAGTACAAGCAATATAGTTGCCTCATCTGTAATCTTTCGAAAACAAGTTGCAAAAAAAAAAAGTAAGGTCTCTCGATGATTTTCGCTTCGTACATGATTATATAAAACACTAGCAGAACCGGTAGACGTTGTTCTGCCCTAAATTTTGGTCTATCTGCATACATTTTAATAAGCTTTTTCCGTCTAACTTTGCCCTCCCCCCTCTACACTTTTTCCTAATCCTTTTATTTACTCCTCCCTCCGCCTTTTTCGCTTCATCTATCTCCATCTTCGTCTCATTCTATCTCTTTCTCAGTCTTCTTCTCTCCTTTCTCTTCTCTCAAGTTCTTCTTATTCTTCTTCATCCCTTATCCCGGAGGGTGGTATGTATTTTGTTTCAATCCCCTTCCTAGTCTCAGTCCCAGTCCCACTCCGAGTCTCAGTCCCAGTCCTAGTCCTAATTCCAGTCACAGTCCGTCTCTGGTCTATTTCCCGAAAAAAACGACCATAAATACTAATATAGGCAAATTTATATACCAAACTAAAAATTTCATGGCAATATTGCTATCCGTTCTCGAGTTATGGAGTGACAATCAAAATGTACACTTCTTTTTATATATATAGACTAGCAGACCCGGCAGACGTTGTTCTGCCCTAAATATGGTTTATCTGCATACATTTTAATAAGCTTTCTCCGTCTAAGTCTGCCCTCGCCCCTCTACACTTTTTCCTAATCTTTGTATTCACTCCTCCCTCCGTATTTTTCGCTTCATCTATCTCCATCTTCGTCTCATTCTATCTCTTTCTCGGTCTCCTTCTCTCTTTTCTCTTCTCTCAAGTTTTTCTCATTCCTCTTCATATCTTTTTTGCCAGTCCCAGAGGGTGGTATGTATTTTGTTCCAGTCCCACACCGAGTCTCAGTCTCAGTCCCAGTCCTAGTCCTAGTCCTAATCCCAGTCCCAGTTCGTATCTGGTCTACTTCCCGGAAAAATCATCGTAAATACTAATATAGGCAAATGTATATACCAAATTTCAGGCAAATCGAATAGGACGTATGTAAATAGGTATGTGGGTATTATTAATTCATGTGTTTATTTCAGCTTCGCATGCATATTTATCAGTTTTGCCAGGTTGATGCGACTACAACGAATATCTCAATGAAAATTACTTTAAAGCTCTCAGCAACAGCTTTCATTTGATATCCATAACACACACATTCTAGGCGTATCCGGGTCCATGTTTTGGCCTATATCTCGAGACCCTGTAAGTCGATCATAAATTTTTTTTGCTATAAACCTCACCGAGCCCGAGACCTTTCCAACGACTGCAAAACCGAGGAAATCGGTTCGTGCGTTCTGGAGCTATAGGGTCAGGAAGGAAAAGGCGACTTTTTTTTATATTATAGAGATGAGATTTTTCCTGCATTAATTTCAAAAAAAAAATCAATACAGTTTTTTAATATATGTGTTTTTTAGCCTAATTGGTTAAACATGGCTTATTTCCTGTTGTTGTTATAGCTTTAAAGATACTCCCCGAAGGTCTTGGGCGCTACCGCTGTTGATGGTATTTTGCCGGATATGGACCCAGTACGTTCCGGGTCATCCTGTCTCCACCGCAAGTTCCATGGGGGGTAGTCAGAACCTCGCTTACTAAATATGTGTATGATACAAACATATTTGTAACAGGATTCCACTCAAGTATTAAATTTGGAAAGCTATAAAGCTTTGTGTTGCGGTTATCAACCCCATGAATTCCCTTGAGTTGTTGCTTACCCTTTCTACCTGTTTGGTATTTTTTTATAGAAGTGCCTTAATGACCAACTGCAAAACCGTCTTTCTGGAGGCATTTTAATTTTACAGGAAAGCAGAAAAACATATTTTACAAGCTTTTTTCTATAGGATTTTTTTCATGATAGATTAAGGTAAACTTTTTTTCTAAATATGTTAGAGTATTAAGATTGTATATACTTAAAAATGCTTCTGGTTTTCTCCCAATAGGCGATTTATATAAGTAAAAGGCTTACATGCAATTTTGGACCCAAATTCAAATTAACCGTTATTTTTCAAAAATTTACATGCTAATATGAAAGTTATGATTTTTTGGTTGGATTTATATGCACTGAGTTCAGGGCTAAGAAATTTTAAGTTTGGCGATAAATTATTTTGCAAAGGCATCGACGTTATGTTTTATGCTCTCACCGGGTAGTTAAGTCGACTTACTACACTATTTAGCAGTGAAGCTATCCGATGGTGAGACTTTCTTCTTCCCTTTGGAGCTACCTTAGTTATCTGATGTCACTTGCGATGGAAATATTAGCCGTGTTTTTTTATTTACATACAACTGCATTCGCGGGTAAAAATAAACGCTTATCGTCACTTAGATAATGTTTAGGAGAGCCATCTATTATCAATTGTTGAAGACTCGCTGCAGTGATAAATAGCTTAACAACAAAACGGGTGGTTCTGAATAGCGGATACACGCACCTGTGTTGGTCATGGTGTATAGCCAATAGCTGCATCGGTTGCGCTGAATCTTGGACACACTCTTTTCGGTCATAGAAGTGAGTATAATGCAACTGAGTATAATGCATACTGAAATTTAACAGTACTGATTTTCTGCGCAACAATTTCATAAGTGTAGATAAAGTTACATACTTAGCAGTCCACACAAAGCTTAAGTGCATATGTATATACATGTAAAAAAAAAACAACACAGCTATTATTATCAGTGCCGCTGCCCGAGGTAGATCGCGAAGTGTCTCTATCAACCTCACTTACAAAAAATTGCGACTTCAGATGATGGCTAAATTTCATGCGGAGGAAAACGTGCTTTGTATCAAAATAATAAACCCAAACAAGCTAAAATACATAAGTATTGGTATAAGCCTTTTCGTCTTCGATGTATGTATGTATGACATGTTTAAATATAGTAATTCATAAAGTTATTAAAGTAAACTTCTTCATGGATTATCGTGCATTTAATGCGCTTAAAAAACTTAAAATATAATAAGCTGCTGTCGCAGGATATGAATCACGTGAATCAGCCATATATAGCATGGGCCGCGCTCAACATCTTTTAAGAATTGAGGGTTATTTTTAAATTTTCATGCGCCTAAGCATGCATATTGTATGTATGTATATATATGTATAAGTATATAAGTATGTGTTTAGTTTTTGGAAAAAACAGGACACTTTTGTTAGGGTCATAATCAAATTCACGTTGGTGGCACATCCTGCAAGTCTGATAATACGCAAAACTCAGAGAAACCAATGAACGGGATTATCATATGCTCTTATTCATATTTACAAACAAACGTACTGACGTATACCTACACTTTTCACATAGCCCTGTTGGAAAGTGATTTATAAGTAGCCAATGGCGTAAATTGAAAATAATTTCAAATAAGGCTAAATTTTCGTAGAATTGTAATAGCTGCCCTTACAGATAGTTAAAAGTATTGTCCGAGCGGATATTAGGATTTGTTCGGGATGGGTTTAAGCTATAAATTTGCTATTGATAGCAAAGGTTATGTTTTGGAAATATATGGAAATAGCCAATGTGAAGTCTCTGTAGACCAGGCAGCTCAGCTTAACAGCCGTTTGTTATCAAAAAGTTATCAATTTATTGTAAATAAATATAGTTTAAACAAGTAAGGAAGGCTAACCGAAAATTGCCAAACTACAGCTTGCAAAACTTTTAAATTATCTTCTTTATAAAGTGGGCGAAGCCACGCCCATTGTCCAAAATTTTACTAATTTTATATTCTGCGTCATAAGGTCAACCCACCTATAAAGTTCCATCGCTTTATCCGTCTTTGGTAATGAATTATCGCATTTTTCGATTATTCGAAATTTTCGATATCGAACAAGTGGGCGTGGTTATAGTCCGATTTCGTTCATTTTAAATAGCGATCTGAGGAACTTACATACCAATTTCAATTTTTCAACAATCCGAAAAGATTTACAATACCTTCAGCTCCCTTTTCTTTTGGTTGCAAGAATGCCAGTTCCGATAATGACATTGCGGAATTATTTGCAGAATTCTTCAAGCCGACCTACTCATCCAAACGTCTTCTATTCAGTCAATACTTGTACAACTTGGAAAGTTTCAATTGTATTCCTAATCCAGTAATTTATAAGAATATTGTTCTTCAGAGCCTTCTAGGTTTGAAACCAATTTTTCTCCGGGTCGAGATGGTGTTCCTAGTTGTGTTCAAATACTGTGCAGTTAATTTATCTGAGCCTATATATAAATTATTCCAATTATCTATGGAATCTGCCACTTTTCCTTTAATTTGGAAGAAATCGTTTATTATACCATTGCACAAAAAAGGTAGTAGGTCTACTATCGAGAACTGTAGAAGTATAGCTAAGCTTTCAGCTATTCCCAAAACATTTGAGCAAATAATTACTTGTCAACTTCAACACATGTGTAGCTCTATATTATCGCCCTGCCAGCATGGTTTTGTGCCGCGTAGATCAACCACTGCCAACTGGCTAGAGTTCACTTCTTTTGTAATGGATGGATTTTTAAACAATAGGCAAACGGATGTGATCTATACCGACTTCAGTAAAGCGTTTGACCTTGTCAATCATGAGCTTTTTGTTTATAAACTTGATTTACTTGGGTTTCCGAAGCATTTACTTGTATGGGTCGAAAGCTATCTCGCGAATCGCTCTCAACAAGTTTTGTTTAAAAACAGTCTTTCAAGGCTGTTTGATGTAACATCTGGTATGCCTCAGGGTAGTCATTTGGGTCAATTACTTTTTACTTTGTTTATAAATGACTTACCACAAACTCTTTTACATTCCCGAACTCTTATGTATGCGGATGATGTTAAACTTTGCTACTCATACTTGCCTTCGGAGTCTTCCCGCGTGGAGTTTCTTCAGGTAGACTTGGATTCATTTCAATGTTGGCGTACTACAAATCTACAGTTTGGAACTGCTCGAAGTGCAAACTAATGACATTTCACCGAGTAAAGCCAAGTTTGACATCGTATACGCTAAACAGCACGCCTTTCGAACGTATATCTGTTATAAGTGATCTGGGCGTTCTTTTTGATCCAAAACTGCCTTTTAGTACGCATATTTCATCAATGGTAAGCAAAGCAAGGGGTATACTCGGTTTCGTGAAGCGATGGGATAAGGAGTTTAATGATCCGTATCTGACTAAGACTCTCTACACATCGTTGGTACGATCAATATTAGAGTATTGTTCGTGTGTCTGGTGCCCAGGGTATCAAAACTCTATAAATCGTATTGAGTTGGTACAAAAGCAATTCATTATATTTGGACTACGTGGTCTTAACTGGGATTCAAGTGTGCATTTGCCACCATATAGAAATAAGCTTCTCCTTATTAATTTGCCAACTTTAGAAAATCGAAGAACTGTACTACTGTTCATTCATAAGCTCATTATGGGCGAGATTGACTCCTGTGATCTTGTTAGTCGACTAAATTTTGCTGTGCCTGGTAGAACGTCCAGGCACTTTGTGCCCTTTAATTTACCACTTTTCCGGCAAAATTTTGCCAAAAATAATCCAATGCGTAACTGGTGTTCGCACTACAACAACTTGCATAACTGCATCAACTTTGAATGTTCGTTTACAGCGTTGCATACTTCAATACTCTCACGTCTGGCCTGATATTTTGTACTTTCTTTCATATGTATGGTTGAATTTAATATATACATCTGTATTTAATTATTTTTAATTGTAACATTAATTTATGTTAATATTATCTTAGTAGTCGGCCGCTTTGTGTCTGTGTCGACTTTAATCCAAATAAATAAATACCAAATTTCATTAAGATACCTCAAAATTTACTCAAGTTATAGTGTTCGCTGACAGACGGACGGACAGACATAACTAAATGAATTTCGTTTTTCGCCCAGATCATAGATATATGTATATAGAAGTCTATATCTGTCTCGATTAGTTTATGCCCTTACGGGGTACGGTTATGCGAAGAAAATTAATATACTCTGGAGCTCTGCTCAGGTGAGTATAAAAACAAAAAAATATGGCGCCGTTTTAGTATCTACAATCCACTTACATATTTGATGTTGATAGCACCGTAGCACAGAGGTTCGTGCCTTCGCTATTAATCACAACTCGTTTTGTGTCTAACTCTCTTTTAGGCGTCTAGGCTAGAGAGTTACAAACAAGCATTCATACAAGTGAAGCTAATATAAGCGTGTTAAAAGGTAATAGATTTTTTACCGAAAAGTTACCAGTTTCTTAGCTGAGTGGTAGTGACTTGCTATCGGCGTTTTATCGATTTTCCTTTGACACATTGTGGATTTATTGAAAAAAGTTATCGATATGTTATCGAAACGCTTTCGATATATGTATAATCGAAAAGTTATTCAGTATTTAACGAAAAGTTATCGTTAGGTTATCAAAAAGGAGTCGGTGTTTTTTATCGAAAATTTTTCGATTTTTTATCAAAAAGTAATCGTTTTGATATCGAAAAGCTATCGCTTTCTTCTAGGAGTGCTACTAATTTGCTTTCAATTTTGTTGTTATGACAAGATAAAATTCAATATAAAATCGATGACAAATGTATAACCCGTCGTCAACAGGCCGATAAGAAACCAATAAGATGCCTATGACTCCGCGATAAAAAATCGATAAGAAACCGACAGTTCGACGACAACAATTCGCTGCCGATAATAAGCCTGTAATAAGAAGCCGGACGAAATTCTTCCCAACAAATCCGAAACTATTTGTTTCTGTTGCGGTTTAACTTCAACCGCTGGGCGAGCTCTAGTTAACTTAATGCTTAATTTGCGTACATGACTAAAGCTGCAGTTACCCACCGACATGTGTAACGTACGTATACGTATGTCGTAAGTACACACATTTGAGCGAAACTTATGCCCGAAATGGCAACGAAAAAAAGTTGCCATTGACCTGTTTGAATGTATGCTTATAGAAACATCAACGTTTTCTATTTTAATTTTTGATGTTGTAAAAGGCTGGAATTAATATTAAATAAGTATAAATAGATTATATATTTATAATCTAAACTTTTACGTAATTATTTCGAATTATTTGCACAATTTTTCAAACTTTAATTAGGTGTTTTTGCATAAAAACTGCAAACGGTCAAAAATTAGGGCGCAAGAGTTTACTAAGCAATTCTGTCTAGTGAGAGAGCGATCAGCTGACATCAAACAAAATCAAAATTGTTTTGATTTCTACGTTCCGGGCTACGTACGTTCGTACGTTCAACGTCGTTGAGTTTTCGTTTACATTGCACATTCATAAGATAGGTCGTGTCAGCTGACACGTTTTTTGTACGCACATTCGTGGGTAACTGCAGCTTAAGAAAGTAATGGCTGCTTCGCTTCTTTGAGGCCATTTAGGAGGTTATACACCTTCTTTTGGCTCTATGGTGCAGACACTTCCTTTTTTTTTAGACTCGGTAATGAAACATCAAAAGCTTTTGGAAATTAATCAGTCAAAGTTATCGTGAAAGACCATGCCCCTATCTCGCAATAACTATAGCTCGTTAATTAAAAGGCAAGTCTCTTATAGTTTCGATTTCGGTTGTATACCTAACTGTCAAATTTCAATTAATATTGTTTTTGGCCCTGAATTGGCTGTGAAGGTCGGCTTAAAATCCCTTCCCCTGATTAATGACTCGAAAATTTGATTTTAACTTAAAAACAGTACTTATTTACAAATAGCCACTCTTCCCACACCCACTCTCACTCCCACTCAACACACCAACACTCAACCCTAGCTCCACTCACACCTCAACTCCCTCATATCGTGAACCTATTTTGGACGCCTTTAAAATAGATACAAAAATTTATTGTTATTTATAACGTTTCCTTCATCAATGCACGAGTAAATATTAAATATATAAAAAATCCCTACAGGGCACGCCCGACTCATTTTTAACGAAGTGATGCCTTCAGTGGGATTATGATAAAGCTGCCCAAACACATTCAAATAAACTTTTCTATCATCCCAAATGAACTGGGACAGTAGTTAGTATGCAAAAGAAAAAAATTTAACTGAAAGGGCAACGACTTTTGGCAATGTATCAATTTATTATTATTATGTAAGATGAAGATGATGCAGAGCCATACAACAAAAGCTTATACGAACAAGAACAACAACAACAAAAAACATAAAAATCATTTTAATGTGAGAAAATGACAGCCAACGACACTTGGAAATAGCAAAATAAACAAGTAAGGAAGGCTAAGTTCGGGTGTAACTGAACATTACATACTCAGCTGAGAGCTTTGTAGACAAAATATGGGAAAATAACCATTTAGCAAAATGAACCTAGGGTAACCTTGGAATGTGTTTGTATGACATGGCTTTCAAATGAAAGGTGTTAAAGAGTATTTTAAAAGGGAGTGGGCCATTGTTCTATAGGTGGACGCCGTTTCGGCATATCGCCATAAAGGTGGACCAGGGGTGACTCTAGAATGTGTTTGTACGATATGGGTATCAAATGAAAGGTGTTAATGAGTATTTTAAAAAGGAGTGGGCCTTAGTTGTATATGTGAAGGCGTTTTCGAGATATCGACCAAAATGTGGACCAGGGTGACCCAGAACATCTTCTGTCGGGTACCGCTAACTTATTTATATATGTCATACCATGAACAGTATTCCTGCCAAGATTCCAAGGGCCTTTGATTTCGCCCTGCAGAACTTTTTCATTTTCTTCTACTTAATATGGTAGGTGTCACACCCATTTTACAAAGTTTTTTCTAAAGTTATATTTTGCGTCAATAAACCAATCCAATTACCACGTTTCATATCTTTTTTCATATTTGGTATAGAATTATGGCATTTTTTTCATTTTTCGTAATTTTCGATATCGAAAAAGTGGGCGTGGTCATAGACGAATTTCGGCCATTTTTTATACCAAGATAAAGTGAGTACAGATAAGTACGTGCACTAAGTTTAGTAAAAATATATCGATTTTTGCTCAAGTTATCGTGTTAACGGCCGAGCGGAAGGACAGACGGTCGACTGTGTATAAAAACTGGGCGTGGCTTCAACCGATTTCGCCCATTTTCACAGAAAACAGTTACCGTCATAGAATCTATGCCCCTACCAAATTTCACAAGGTTTGGTAAATTTTTGTTCGACTTATGGCATTAAAAGTATTCTAGACGAATTAAATAAAAAGGGCGGAGCCACGCCCATTTTGAAATTTTCTTTTATTTTTGTATTTTGTTGCACCATATCATTACTGG
Source organism: Eurosta solidaginis (assembly GCF_040869045.1). Taxonomy (NCBI): domain Eukaryota; kingdom Metazoa; phylum Arthropoda; class Insecta; order Diptera; family Tephritidae; genus Eurosta; species Eurosta solidaginis. The sequence continues at coordinate 254,895,482 of NC_090323.1, read as the reverse complement.
AGTTGAATTTTGACATAATTTACTTATATACTGTAAAGATATTCAATTTTTTGTTAAAATTTGACTTAAAAAAAAATTTTTAAAAGTGGGCGTGTTCGGCATCCGATTTTGCTAATTTTTATTTAGCACGCATATTGTAATAGGGTTAACGTTCCAGCCGAATTTCATGATATCTTCAACGACTGCCAAATTACAGCTTGTAAAACTTTTAAATTACGGACGGTGCCACGCCCGTTGTCCAAAATTTTACTATTTCTATTTTGCGTTATAAGGTCAATGCACCTACCGAGTTTCATCACATTATCCGTCTTTGGTAATGAATTATCGCACTTTTTCGGGTTTTCGAAATTTTCGATATCGAAAAAGTGGGCGTGGTTGAGTCCGATTTCGTTCATTCTAAATAGCGATCTGAGATGAGCACTCAGGTACCTACATACTAAATTTAATCAAGATACCTCAAAATTTACTCAAGTTATCGTGTTTACGGACGGACGGACAGTTGATAAGTGCTTACAGGAGTCCCTGTCTTCGTAGACCTACCTCCGGTGTAAAACACAGATCAATGTGCGTTGATCTTCGGCCCAACAAGTTGGTACCAATCGGTGAGCTGGGGTGTTCAAGTCAACCAGCCTTGGTTTGGCCGAGGAGGACTATCCATCCTCCCCTTCCATTTTCGGGTAATGGCACTCGGTTGCACGGCAACTCCACCGCGAGTTCCGTGCTTGCCTCAGAATCCCTCTTTCATTGATTTTGATATCTCGATATCTGATTAACATGTTAATCAGATTGAGATATTGTGTTTTGTCACAATTTAGGAATGTGACCAACCTTTCCTGTCCTGCAGTGTGACAACAATGTAAAACATTGTTAACGACGGAGCTTGGTTTTGCTTAGATATTGCTTAAGGGCCGCACTACGTTGACAAACAGAGTGAGCTTGGCACCAAATTATGCTCCGTCTTAAACTCCATCACAATTAAAATCAAGGGATGTGACCAACCTTTTCCGCACACAGACCTGTGAGTGCCGCGTGCCCTCCTCAGCAATGTCTCTCGACATCGCTTATGGCCACACTACGTTGACAAACATTGCGCGCCATATTGTGCTACATTTGGCTTCCATTTTTGCTACTAATTTCGCTCCAATATTCACTCAAATTACGCAACAATTATGCTCCATTTTGCTTCCGAATACACTCCTACCACAATTAAAGGGATGTGTCCAACCTTTTCCACTCACAGACCTTTAAGTACCGAGTACCTGCCCCAGCAACATCCTCGCATTGCAGTCCGCCACACTGCAGTGATTTGACAGCATCAAATCTTGCCACATTTAGGATGTAGCCATCCATTCCGCGAACGCCTCCTATTCACTTACGCAGTCTAAAGCAGCCTCAAACATCTCAAAAGACGAGATGAGCACCGGCCCACTCGTACAATTATCGATTGTTTTTCGGTTGACGATAGACATGCGTTTCTTCACCATCTTTCGTCACCATTTTTCTTCGGTTGCCACAATTATGGGATGTGACCAACTCTTTCATCTGCCCCTCAGGGTCAGTTTCTCAATGAAATTGGGATTGCTGTGGCAAGCATGAGACCGAATTCCCTTGGGCTTCTGTCCCCAAGGCCAAAGGGAAAACAAGTATACTCAGAGCGTGTGTCATAAGTGAACTCTATTTGAAACCACAACCCCCGCGATGCTCCCACAAGGGGGCCATCCCAGGACAGGAGATGAGACCTGAATACAAAGCATCTTACGATGCAGTGCATCAGATTACATTGGCTTGCTCCTGCTTCCGCGGTAGCAGTTTTTATAAGACCATGCGTAGGGTCTCACAGGGTGATACCCGCGTCCACCCTGCTACCTTTCGAGTAAAACACCTTACTCATGGATTGGGTAACCATGGTATTATAGTCGCCTTTTACGACCGGTATACCTACCGTGGGCATATTCTAACCCCTAACCCACAGGGGGAGGACGGACGGACATGGCTAAATGAATTTTTTTTTCGCCCAGATCATTTTGATATATAAAAGTCTATATCTATCTCGATTAGTTTATGCCGTTACGGATTACCGTTATGCGAACAAAGTTTATATACTCTGTGAGCTCTGCTCAGCTGAGTATAAAAAGGAAACAACATTTGGATCAAAGCTCAAGTAGGCTTCAGAAATGTAAAAGAGAATATAATTAGAAGAGGACTCAAAAAGGTCTGATCAAATAAAACAAAATTTAATGGTCTATGGAAATATTCCAACTAAATTAGAGCATTTTTCCATAAAAATTTCTATTTGATGCAGTTTCCACTTTAAGCTGCTCGTGACAGCTGTTGCCAGCATTGCTTACGTCCACAAAAGAAAATTGCATTTCATGTCTACTTAGTACGGCGTGGAAGCAATAACAACGAAGACCCAAATTTGGCAACCGGAAAGTTCACACTAAAGTTCATTCAATGTTTGTTGCAACCTGTGGCGAAAGGTGAATAGATTCGTAGAGACAAAACGACAGGGAAGAATCCTTTTGTTGTTTTTTTTTTTTGGTTTTACGTGCTGTGAAAAAATCCTTTTTCACAAATTTTCAAAGTCTCCCCATTGAAGCGGAGCATTTGCGACACAGTCGCCATAAAGGAATTTGGTGAGTCATGTTGGGTGTTATGCAGCGCACATATAAGTGTTTTTTCATCTGTGGATTTTTCTATTTATCCTTTCTATACCAGCATATGTACTTATGTAAGTCATCATCATCATTAATTGGCGCTTAACCGCCTAAGCGATTTGGTCGTTTCGTAACAAGTCACGCCAACTGTCCTTTCACGATAGCTGACGCCAATCGGGAGCACCAAGATAGGTCAAGTTTTCGCCACCTGCCTCTCCAAACTAAGTGGAGGTCTGCCCCTCCCTCTGCCTCCGAAGTGCGGTGTCGATTGGAATACTTTCTTGGCCGGAGCGTCTTCGTCCATTCGCATAGCATTGAATTATCTTCATATCTGCCTAAAACTAATACGGCTCATCATTATGCGTCCCTCGATATTCGCCGCCATCATGGACAGGACCATGAATTTTAGGAAGAGATCAGGAATGATGAGCGCTTTGTAGAGCGTAATTTTTGTTCGCCGAGAGAATACTTCACTTTTTAATTTCCTATTCAGTCCAAACTAACACTTGTTGGCAAGAGTTGATTTATAAGCTGAAATTGATTTCGCTGTTAATGCTGATTCCCAGATGGCCGAAGTCCTTCACACGGGTGCCGGATCAGGTTTTCCGTTAAAGTCGATTTTGATATCGGGTTCGTAGTTCAGGTTGTTAATATATTTTTCGGGAATTATGCCTTTCAACTAGCATCTAAAGCTACTCGCACCCACACTGTTTTGCCTCACGCTTTTTGCTTCTAAATACAAATATATCTTTCTTCTTCACGTCACGAAAACCCTCCAATATACAGCACTTTGCCACTCCCATATGCAACGTGGCCGTCCTTTTATCCGAGGCAGCGCGACATTCCATATCGTACCAGTTGTGTTTGCTGCCTATGGTGTCAGCAGCGGCGGTACATAATGAGAGATAAATATGCTCCCACTCCCGGTCACATCGTCATGTCGAAGATTGCACTCAGTGAGCAGGTGGAGTAATCATCAGCTGTATGTTTCGTGAACAGCGTCAAGCTTCCCATATGTCACTGCGCGCACTTTCTGTGCTGCACAGAGAGGTGTACGTATCTTACCTGCCACAATGTAATCCGAGTCGATATTTGAACCTCGTAGAGTGCGCACATCTACTTTACTGGAACTATGTCAGCTATCCATCCGGACGTGATTGATTTGGTTTTGTGTTCTTCGATCAGGAGAAAACCAAGTAACTTGGTATATTTTTAATGGTGGATCTTGGTACTGCAGAGCGCAGAACCCAGGAACAGGATTTCGATTCTAGTCGCCTTTACTATAGGCATGACTAAAACGAGTATATTCCAAGCCCCCTAAACCGATGGGGTACCTGCTGAGAATTAAAACCGTTGTCCTACGAACTACTCTCACGTTTTTTACGTCTTTTATGTTCTCGTCCTTTTGTACAATGCGAAATTATTAAAGATGTTAACATAAACCCCATTGAGCATTATTTGTTCGTGATCACTGTCGAAGGGAATCTCATTTTAGATAACCTTTAATGCGGTATTTTAATTTTTTTTGTTACTCGGCCATGAACGGAAGTCTGAAAATTCCATATATTTTAAATCCCATAAGTTTTACTAACTGAGCCACCCTAATGTAATAGTGTATGTATGTATGAACCAATCTAAATATCTACTATCCCTCCCTTTTTGCTACTGTGCAGATACTGCAATAAAGTATTTAGCTGTCTGTAAGTTGTTTGTATCTATGGCAGTTGTCTTTTTAGCATCCTAGCGAATTGTATACATACCAAAAATATATATATGTACAAAGAAGCGCGCATATGCATATGTGAGTATGTATGCATGTATGTATGTATAAATATATAGCTGCAGTTGCGAAAATACTCCACAAAAGTAACGGGAATGCAGGCGCACAACAGAAACCCCACAAACATTCATATAAACAAGCCGCGCATAATTACCAGTGTTGGTCCTCTTCCTGGCTTTACGAATATTTACTTATACACGCCTGAATGTGTGTGTGAACGTACGCGCATGTTGCAAACTCTTCCCAGCGTATCTTGGAAATAATATGATGAGACTCTCTTTTACTTCGCCTTGAAAATTAAATGAAGACTTCCAGCAGCGTTCAGATCTTTATGCTCAGCTGAGTTTTTGTTTCTTCCATGCTCTTTCTCTTCATTCAACAAAACTATTTGTACACTAATTCTTGGTCGTGCTAGTAGCTTATCCATCCCTCAAAACTAGTACGAAGCACAGTGGGGTATAACGCTGGTGTAGGTGAACGTATAATATGTTGTATATGAACGCAAACAACAAGCAGCAAAGATCATTCATTGATAAAAAAATGTACCTCATATCGACTGCTGAGTGGAATTTCAGCCTATCTCGGCTGCCGTTTCGAAAAGGCCCAATGTCAGAATTTTCATAAACACCCCAGCTAGTGTCAAAATGTATTGAATTTGGGCTCAGATAGGGGGTTTTTGAAACCAAACCTAAAACAGGGCGTTATTTAACGGAATTATGAGATAGAGCGTTTTCGAAGCACATTCCGAAATAGGGCGTTATCCAAAGTTTTCTTAGATAGGGTGTTTTTGAGACGGTAGCGGAGATAGGGTGATATTCTACTCAGCGGTCGGTATTTTCTACACAGAAATAAAGCCAACTAATCGCCAGAGTTTGGGTAGGATTTTTTCCTCAATTGGGATCATCCTACTCCAAACCAATTATTTTTTGGCAATATTTTATCAAAAGTATTGAGTTATAGTATGCAGGTAATAATTTTTGTACGATCACAAAAACTACTCCTGAAGCAAGCTTTGGGATTTATTAGCACGTGTCCAATTTTTGGTAAACTTTTTAAATTTTTTACGGCTTGGTAGCCTGTAGAAAATTGTTGGCTCACGCGGTCCATTTATTGTCATATTTGAACTTCAATATGAATTATCTTTCTCAGCTAATACGAAAACTAACTAAATGCTAGTTATGTTTTGTGAATGACGATATTTAGCACTTTGTGTGTTTTTTTTTTTAATATGTACAGGCCGCTGTGGTATGGTGGTAGCGTTCCACACAGAGGGTCCTGGGTTCAATTCCCGGGCAAAGTCACATGCCAATTTAGAAACAATATTTTTCAATCAGAAAAAGTTTTTCTAATCGAGGTCGCCCGCGAAAGTGGTTTTGCAAACACTCCGAGTTAGATTCGTTAAAAGCGTTGGTTTGTAATATAAGAAAAGGCCAATATAAATACAGGTATAAGCAATACGAAGTGGCCTGAAAAGAAAGAAAATCAATGAGTCATTATGCATTGCACTGTTATCTGCTTATTTGCATGAAATTATTTTTGAGCGAAGCTGAGAACCGTGTGTTTTACTTAAAATCATTTCGGTTAGATTTTTATAATTTCTATTACATTGGTTGCCATGGCAACGGTGCATTACCCTCCAACCAGTTCATGCCTGACTTTTTGTAATGAACTATGAGTTGCTTCCTGTATGTGCCCTTCTTCCATATTCCATGTACATATATACATGGTCTATACGTTACGAAAGACTTGGGACACTAACCTTTTTACGACTTAAATATTCAAGATTCTTTTACAATCTTTGAAAAATATATTATCGGAAAATTTCGCATATGAGCTTAAGACTATTGAAAAGACCAAATTCAGGCAAAACTAATCAGCGGAATAAAAACTCGGCATAAAATTTCAAGATACCTAGTATTTACTTGTTGTGACACAACTCCCGGAAACCCCGAAATGTATCATTTGACCTTTAGATATGATATTATAAACACAAGTTTTCTCATCGAATCAATACCTTAAACTCGTGGCAGACTTGCCATATCTATATTCATATAAAACAGCAGATCCAATCAACATTATGGAAATCAATATAATTGGTCGCCATACCATAATACCCTAGCCATGAACATACCGGTTGGTTTTTTCGTTTTTCGGCATATTCATAACCTATAAATATTACATTTTGTGAATTTTTTTAATTTTTGGATATTTTATTTTTTATCTGCATCTATAATTTTGATTTTTGTTTTTGATACGTTTTAACTTATTATTTGTGAAATTTACAAGTTTCTTCTAATGAAATTGTCAGATTTTTTAGGTTAGAGCACTATTGGCCGATGTCAATTTATATTAACAAGTAAAAATATGGTGATGACTATGTCAACTTTGCCAGGCCAGGCAGAGTAATTATAGGTATAGCTGTGTTTTTTTTTTACATTTATATACATATACACTTAAACTTTATATGGACTGCTAAGCGTTAAACTTTATCCACATCTCTGAAATTGCTGCGCTGAAAATTAGTACTCCTAAATTTCAATACGCATTATACTCAGGTGCAACTGAAATGTGTGTCGCTGATTTACCTCTACACTACCTCTATCTATGACCTCTACAAAAGGTGTGTCCACTATTCACCGCAACCGATTCAGCTATAGGTTATACAGAGGTGTGTGCCTCCGCTTTCAGTACGACCAGTTCTGTAGCTAGTTATTTAACCACTGCCGCTAGATGGGTCTCCCAAACATTGTCTAAGTGAGGATAAGCGTTTTATCACCCGCAAATGAAGACGTATATACGTGTAAAAAACGCGATTAATGAGAAGCACTAAGTAATAGCTAATTTACAACATTGCCTTCCTGAATAATATCTTAAAAAACACGGTGTTTTAAGAAGCTTTTCACAAAAAGTTGATGCAGAAGTTGTAAATCAGTTAAATTCTGATCATGATATACAAATGTAAGAAATATCAAAATTGGTATTCCAGTTCTTGATTGCAGTGGTGTATCGCATTTTGACCGTCCAAACCATACAAACACCCCACTGTGCGATGGATTAAGAGCTGGCTATGCACCATTTATTTGTGCATTTGTGGTAGTGAACGTAATTTTCCAATTTTTGTTTTGTGCATGGGCTGCTGTTGCAAGAAACCGTTAAACACATACAAATATACCTACAGAAATGCATTTACGAGTGTGCATTATGTTATTGGAATCGTATGGCGACGCTCTCATGCACACCACCGCATTGCCAATCTCACGCTCATATTTTCCATATTTGGTATATTTGTGCTCTTCCAATGAACGAAGAAGACGCGCACTGCTTTTTCCCTATTTTTCATGATTTTCGCGTCCCGGCGTGTAGTTTGAAAAACGCTCTGGAACGTCGCGCAACATTGCACGGATAGGCAAAATATAAAATTTGTTTGATTGATAGACACAAAACGCGCTGGTACAGCTGGATTTTCTATATACAGAACATACATACACACATAAATAGTGTGGATACAGATTTAAAGCAAAACAAAAATATTTTTTTACTGGAGTTTTCTTAAAGCTGCGGGTGTAGTGAAAAATCCAATACATACAAACATATTTTCCATATTGAACGAAAAATAAGTGAATAGTGGAAAAAATTTGAATTGAACATAAAAGATTTATTTGAAAAAGAACAAACAAATTTTAAACTAAAAAAATTTGAAAAATTCAAATATACATACATATGTGTGTTTTAATTTCCTGTAATAAGAAAGGATAACTACTCCATTTAATGAAAACCATAGTGAACAAAAGTGAAGAGTTTTCTAAACAAATCTAAGAATTAAATTGTTTACGAGAGAAAAGCAACTGCAAGTTAAATCAAAAAAATTCAACCTGTTTATTTGGCAACCCTGTGGATTATGTGACTGAAATTGGAAAAATAATAGCTGTACGTATTAAATATGATTTTTTAAATTTTTATTTTTTTCGAAAAAAAGTCAGAAGTAAATAATCCCTTCATGGATCCAAAAACGTACCATTTAGATCAAAATGAAACGGCATTACATGCCAACCTAATAAAACCGCACTGCGTTTTTTTAGCGCACACAAACAACCGGCGTTTTTTGCCCAAACCCAAATAAGCATGCGTTGCGACAATGTAAAGCATCTGTGCAAACGTCAAATCTAAATCGAGTTAGGTTTTCATGCAGCAAATTCAATTTGGGTTGCTCTCATACAAGTTGTATGTGCATGAGACATTTTTGACAGAAAATGACTTGCGTGCGTTTATATTAGGTTGGCATGTTAGTCCAAAGGACCCCGAAGAAAATCCTATATCGACAGCCGTTTCAAAAACACCATATCTCCGAATTGAAAAACGCCCTATCCGAGTATAAATGAACACTTTTTGACATTAGATGGGACGTTTTTGAAAAATATTCTGAGGCAGGATGATAGGTATTTAACTCAGCAGTCGATATGAGATACATATACCAATCTTTAAATTTTGGGTAATTTTCATTATCTGGGCAAAAACTCAAAAAAAATAAAACAGAAAAACGAGATATGTAGGTATTATAAAACAATTTTTGTTAGGTGCAATTCCATACAAAAGGGGAAAAAACGACATGAGTAGGATGTCGAGTAGACTAGGATGAAAAATCATTTGCGAAAGACCGCCTATAAAAGCGAAAATTATGTTGAGGGGTATGGAAACCAAATGTTTTTTTTACCCTTTCAAATATACGCAATTTTGTGATTATAACTGGGTTTTTGTAACCCGATTTTTCAAATTAATATTACATTATTTTGGTCTAGAGATTCTCCATATTTTCGTCTATGTCCTTTTGAACTCTGAAGCCATTTGCACATAAGTTTCTATGCCAAACGAGGTTTTGGCCCCTAAAGTATGCTCTCGTTTCAAAAAAACGGTTAAAACACTACTATATCAAAACGAAGACAGAGCTCAAAAGAGCATTGAACTGTTCAGGGATTTCAAATCAGAAAGATACAATTAAAACACATGATATTTACAAGCGTCAAAAAAACTGTCCCTAACCCTCTTAAGAAATGCTTAAACTCTTCTTTCAAGTTGTTTACTTCGTATGGGGACCGACGCAGTCTAATATGATGTGTAGCACCTTTCACTTCGCAGAAGACAAAGATTAAGAATGGGAGATATACGGCTCTAACATTTGGTTTAGTGCTTGCAAAATATATAAAAACGAGCCTTGTGCAGGAAAAGCTCAGGCTCAGTAACAACAAGAGACAAAAAAGAATTCAAAATAAGTAGCATAAAAGAAAATAAAACAAAAAATATTTAATAAGGCAAGTAAGAGTGAGAGCAATAAAGTACAAAAGCAATAACAACAAAAATCTAAATGCATCTGCAATAATAAATGATAGAGCAGCGACTTTCCAAAAAAAGAAAAAATGAACAAGAAACAAGTAAAGGTGTCTAAGTTCGGGTGGTTGTAACCGAACATTATATACTCAGCGTGAGCTTCAATTGCACATTTCATTTCAGATAAATTACTTTTCTGCATAACACGTGGCACCACCCATTTAAAAAATGTCCCCCCATTTCCTCTTAAAATAAAACTTGATAAGTGAAATATGATTGATACAAAACTATTTTTTGCTAAGTTATAGCTTATTATTCTAGTATACTACCCTTTTAAACTTGTTTTATATCTAAGTTGCCGTGGTCTTTAACCGATCCCTCCATTTTTTCTAGAAGTATTTCCTGCAGTAGGGAAAATTTGTGTGCCCAATTTTATTACGATCCGTTAATTTTTCTTCGGGTTATGGCTCCCGAAACATAGAAAATTGCTTGTTCATAAAAGGGGCGGTGCCACGCCCATTTTTTAAAATTTAAATTTTTTCTTATTTATTGTTATAAATCCACTTGGGAAATGAAATACCATTGATATAAAGCTATAGCTTATTTTATTCGTCCACGACCCTTATAAACATCTTTTATATAAAAGTGGGCGTGGTCCTTAACCGATTTCGTTAATTTTTCTTCAAAGCATTCTCTATAGTAAAGGCAACCTCTCTGCCGAATTTTGTTACTATTGGTTTAACGATTTTTGATTTATGATTAATAATATTTGTAAAATAGACTTTATCACAATGGATGCCACGCCCATTTAAAAAAAAAAAAATTCAAATTTTTATCAAGAGCCTCAATATCAGTCCACAATATCAACATTCTAGGTGTATTATTTACTAAATAATCAGTTTTTTTGTGTTTTCCAAAATGTGATATGTATATTTAAAAAGTGGGCGTGATTATCATCCGATTCATTCCGATCACTCATTTTCAATACTAATCTATTCTGGGTCCAGATAAGCTCGTGTACCAAATTTGGTGAAGATAGCTCAATATTTACTCAAGTTATCGTGTTAACGGACAGACGGACGGACATGGTTCAAGCAAATTTTTTTTCGACACTGATGATTTTGATATATGGAAGTCTATATCTATCTCGATTCCTTTATACCTGTACAACCAACCGTTATCCAATCAAAGTTAATATACCCTGTGTGCAAAGCACGCTGAGTATACAAAGGAAGTTTAGGGAAAGGTAATGATAGCGAAAGAAAATAAAATATTACCACATAAACCAAAATAACATAATGCATGTAACGCACCATAAGCAAAAAATAACGAGAGTTCATATAAAAAATAACAAACGTTAACACAAAGTTGCATGGCAAAACCTAACATAACATTACTCAACACCACATGACATAGCATAGCATAGTTGCATAACACAACAAAGCAAAATTAGCCCGACTCCAAACAATAATTCCTTGCAAGTTTGTTCCAATCTCCCATCCCTCTTCTTCTAAATAATAAAACACTTGGGAATATTTTTATTTCTCAATTTCCTTTTATTCTGAAAAATTTTCGAAAAAAAGCAAACCGGTTAACGGAGAAAAGTAGTTACTATTAATGTGAGGCAAAGGGAGATTTCACTGTCATTTTTAAGGCATTTTTGTACTTGTTAATTTGATGGGAACGCAGGAAAATTGTTTCTTTAAAAAACACTAATTTGTACAAAATTACATTAATATTATCCCATAATACTTTTTTTAAGCCGAAGAATTCATAAACAAGCAACAGATAGAGGTCTTAAGACTTTTTTAAGGAGATAAGGGGAGCTTTAATATAGTTTGGCGTATTACGAAAGAGGAATTGAACTCGGCACGGCCGGCAGAAAAATGCTCTGCTGAATTGGAGAAGGCAACCTTAGCGGATTTGTATTATCGCGTAGACTTTTTATGCTCCTCTGTTGATGGTCCTGTGACATCAATTCATTTCTAATTTCGTCCAATACCATATGGAATGCAAAACTGTAAATTGTTTACATTTTAGTTTTCAATTTTAAACAAATTCGCAACAATAATTGAACATTTAAATTTCTTAACTCAAAATAAGATTGCACAACAAAATGTCATTTAATAAAACAGCTGACTTCGAAAATTCGAAATTCCTATTCTGAAATTAATGTTCTCGCTGGGAGAAAAGAATTGATAGAAAAATACGCATGCACAAAGTTCCGAAGGAATATTTAGAATTGGGCTGAACATAACATTACCAAACACGATATGACATAGCATAGCAAGACATTTCTCAATATGGCATAACACAACAAAACTTTGAATATCGTTACAAATCAAAACTTGATTAAGATAACACTACACTACTCAAAATTTAGTTTTATCTGATTTCGTCTGTTTTCGTTTGCAAAAGTAAAGTCCCATGTGCATAAAAACAGAGCATCAGCGAACAACAACGGATTGATGATCGCTTATTTTGACTCTGTTGGAAAAGACGTGTTAACATATCATAAAAAACAGTAAAAGCAACAAATTACTGGTCCCTAGTAATATTTTAAGAAAAGCTCTGCCCTAATCTCGTCTGAGTTATATCACATCTTGCATTAAGTTATTTTTTGACGTTTTTCCACTGAAAAACGTTTTAAAATGACCGCTTACTTGTAATTCGAAATTGAAATTCTTCAATTTTTTTCATATAAGTTATTAATGGCATTGTTTTGGATAAGCCAAAAATACAGGAACAAAAAACAATCACAAAGCCTCCAAAAAACGTTTTTTTTTTCTTTCCTGTAAAAAACGATTTTGTCATTTACAACGTTATTCGCGGCTTCGCTTCAATTGTTTAACAGTTTTACAATAGTAAAATAGATATCTCAGCATTATATGAATGGATAGTGGAAGAGCTAGTAGCTAAATATTACTAAAAAATATATATATTAGAAAAAATTCCGGTATCGCTTCTAACCTATTCTCAAGGACATCTGAAATCAAGCATAAAATATTTTTTTTAAATGAGAATATAACAACCCTGACTTGAACAAGAAATAATCTTAAATCAAACACAGTTTTTTAACTTCATTGGTCTCAGTTTTAGTACTTATACCTCAAATTTATCAAATTAAATATCAAAATACCACTCCGTTGAAAAACGTTTAAACGGTTTAGCGCCAATTAAGTAAGTAAGTAAGCAATACTAAAACATCGTTCTCTCCTTTAGCCTTGTGAATCTCGAGCAGCTCTTATGTTGGGAACTACTTACTTAGGTTGAGACGAAAAACTTGATTTTTTCTGTTATAGATGTACATTGGCCAGATCCCTATAGATCCAAGGATGGCTGAAAACTCACTCAATTGTTCTATTAAAGCCAAAGGTAATCAATAGGATGGGGATCTGAGGATTTTATTAGCGTTGTTGGTAGGGAAATAGATCGGCTAAAGGTACTAAATTGTATATTATAATGGCCGTGTTTTTTTACACGTGTATACGTTTCGTTTACACGTGAAAAAAAAACGCCTATCCTCGCTTAGATAATGCCTAGGAGACCCATCTAGCGGCAGTGGTTAAACAACTAGCTACAGCACAGGGTGTATCGAAAAGTGGAGACACAACCCTTTGATGGCTATAGTGTATAACATATAGCTGAATCAGTTGCGATGGACACGCACCATTTTAAGAGGTGAAACATAGACACATATTTCAGTTACATCTGAGTATAATGCGTATTAAAATTTAGTAGTAGTAATTTTATGCGGAGCAAAATCAGAGGTGTATTTAAAGTTTGACGCTTAGAAGTCCATATAAAGTTTAAGCTTAAACTAGATGTAAAAAAAACACAGCTAATATCTAATTATTTTGGCTTTCACAAGCCATTAGTATAACTCATTTTTAATTTGTTATTTTACTTTAAGCAGTATATCATTGAAAGTTTCTCCCTGAGGAAAATGTCAAATCCAAAAAATGGAATCATTAACGAAACCCTTTTTAAAACTTTTTTGATTGTTTACTAACAACATTGTAGGCGCCAAATATTAAATCTTTATACTGAGATTAAAAAATTAACTAACTTTTACACTAAAAACATGACTATGTTTTCCAGCATTTTTTTCATGTTGTTATTTTTCCTTTCCATTTTTTTTTTTTATCATAATAAACTTAACATTAATCAGCTAAGTTTTCTCTCTCTACCAACCATTAATCTTGATCTTAACAAAGAAGCACAACATAAAAGAGACCTCAGAGGTTTAAAAAAAACTTAAATTCATTAAGTCACTTCAATTTAAACCACAGTAGGTAACAATTTGCCTGCCATAGGGCCGTAATTAATGAAAGGGTTATGTACTTTTGGTTACAACGGTTGCGCGCAGTACAGCACAAAGCACAGCTGCATAAATGAAACAACCAACGAAGCTTAACTTCCGCTTTACCATAACCAACACTACATTGACAAGCAGACAAAAACACAGAAAACCAAAAAACAATGAAAATAACGCCCATTTTTGTTAAAAAGTTTTTACACGCAATCAAATGTACGATCATATGATGTATTGTTAAGATTTTACATGATGTATGTTTGTATTTAAATTAGAAAAAAAGGGACATAAAGCTAGAAAATAGTTACAAGAATATCCCAACACAAGTTTTGGTGTTTACTTTGTATTGGCACGATTAATCGATACAATTTTAATCAAGATATTCGATTATTTCTAAATTATAGATTGCACGGACAATACTCAGTTCGAAAGGGACGGTTTTAAGAAAAAATTGATTCAATGAAGCTCATGGTTAGGTATCTGTTTCGAATGAACTTTTAAAAATGCCCTATATCGATTTCTAAAAGTGCCCTTCTTTAGAATCTTTTGCAAAATCGCCCTATCGCAGAACTTTATTTAATGAAACCCTATGTCATAACTCTTTTTAAGAACTCAAGATTTCAGAATTTTATTCAAACAAGTTCTATATCGACATTAATTCAAACGATTTTGAACTTAGATGCCATTTATTAATCAATTTTTTATCTCACCGTTAATTCAATACATTTTTTAACCTAGATAAGTTTTTTAGTTTGTGTGTCGTTGTTACAATGCCTGGCCCAAACAACTTCGCGAAATATTTTGGAAAACTATCGTTCAAAAATATTGGTATACGCAAATCTACTTTCTATAGTAGAAATCGAGTATGTTCTCGTCTCCCACGTCAGTGCCCTCTATTTGAGTCAGTACCCATTTTTCTGCAACTACAAGCATAAAAGGTGTTCTCTTGTTTCTGAATTGATTATAAAAAACAAAATTTTTTTAGTCATTTTCTTTTCCATGATAACATACAATTTAGTCTCAGATATATCGATTAATCAATTAGGTACAATTAATATTTGAGCCTTTTGGTAACCAATTTCAGCGCTCATGATCAATTATGGATTTATGTTTTAGATTTTCTATTACTAAGTAGCGCTTTCCCTTAAAAATGAGTGGCCAAACTATCGATTTCACTGTCGATAATATGAAAATTTTTTCTTTGTTCTTTGCATTCAAAGATATCAATCGTTAGTAGTACGGTCGATAATCTCGAAAAAATTTAACAAGTTCTAATTTTTTATCAATCGGTTGTGTTAATAATGATATATAGGGACATTTTTCTACAATTAATAATAGATTCAATAGATTAATAAACAGACTTTTAACAAAATAATCAAACACTCTAAATAAATATTTGTGAATAATCGATAAAATCGTATAATATATATAATGGAACAATTTTGTCTCTCTGTCATCACTAATGATGTCCTTTTAGGCAGATTTGGTAAACGCACGTGTGTGGGAATAGCCCTTACTTCCACTGCTAGGCATTTTTGTCCATTTTGAGTGCTCTCAGTGGGAGCCGGGTGGCGGCACATTTGTTCATCCACATTATTACCTAGTAATCCTCAACGAATCACTTGCTTTCTCTGATAAACTTATGTAGGATCGAAAGATTAACCCTCTCCACCTCTGCCAGACTACTGAAAAAGCGTGCGACCAGAAATTTGAGTCGTTTTCGTTGCAGTCCTGGATATGGCCAGAGAAAATGATAAATCGACACCTCTTCCTCCTCGTTCTGTTATCTTCTGCGTCACCGTCGAAGCATTGGTGCAATAGCGCAATTACCTGTGCTGAGACCTAAGTACTCTCACTAAACAAATCTAGCTTGAGAAGAGATCCAGTTCCCTTCCTATCCAAACATGGCCATAAAGACCTTGAAACTTCGCAATCAACCCGGCAGGCTCAACCTTATATTTCTCGGTTTTCCTCAGGGATTTACCCAGCGGTGGTCGTACAGAGCTGTCTGCCTCGCTTATGTCCATTTCTGAACCTATCCTGGCCATCACATTTGCAAATTCATTATCTTCAATATCGCTATGCTCAGATGCCGCCATAGTGTGTTGGTAGCGTGTCGGGCAAAGCAAGATCGAAAATTTAGAAACACGTTTTTTTTTTTCAATTATAAAAAAGTTTTTCTAAGCGGTGTCGCCTCTCTGTAGTGATTTGGCAAACACTTCTAGTATGTTACTGCCATAAAAAGCTTCTCAGTGAAAATTCATCTGCATTGCAGACTCCCTACGGAGTCAGCATAAAATATGCAGGTCCCGTTTCGCCAATTTGTAGGAAAAATTAAAAAAAGAAGCGCGACCCAATTGGAAGAGAACCTCAGTCTAAATATCTTCGAAGGTATATCGCGCCTTACATTTATTCTTTTTTACTTCTTGTAAAGAAATACATAATCGATTTATTTTATTTTTGCCATCACTAAGTGCTTACTAATCGAAGAATTTTATCACTTCATTCAATTAATCGCATAATCAAGCAATCGATTATTTCGTGAATTATAAAAAAATTTACAATCGATTAATAATTTATTTCTTCTTAAAACTGCAATCGGTGCATTAAATAAATCGCATACTTTAAATCGAAATTCGTTTCTCTATCTGCTTATTAATCGACGCCTTTTTTAACTTCACTCAATTAATCTTATAATCACACAAGTGATTATTTTGTGAATTATCAATAAATTTGAAATCGCTAAATCGCAAGACGTTAAATCAAATAATCGAAATGTGTTTCTCTATTTGCCATCACTAAGTGCTTATTAATCTCTGAGCTCTTTTTTAACAGCTAATCATTTACGCTTACAAAATAGCAGGCTAATTTGGTTTTGTTTATATTTGGAATGAAGTGGCTTGAAGAAAAACGCCACTTTCACACCCAGCAAAACTGACATGTGCCACCACCAATGACAGAAAAGGAACAACAACAACAACAAACGACAATTTGGGTGTAAATAATTTGTATTTGTTTGAAATTTGTTTCCGCTATTGCATGTAATTTTTTTTTTTATAAAAAAAAAGAAATACAATTTTTACATGAAATTTTAATGCATGAGAAAAATTTTAACGGAAAAAAATTGTTGAAAAAAAAAACTTATAAACAAAATAATGTATTGTACTTTGCTATATTATATTTCTTTCACATCAGCAACAAAATTTTTCCCGCCTTCAAATCAAAACATAGCGTCATTTTGATGCAACAAAATGTAAACAAAATTTTATTGATTCTTTTAAATTGCGGGTATGCATGTATCCTCGATTTTGATTTAATAAATTTCAGCACTTTCTCGAAAGTGTTACACAATAATGTACATACCAATTCCACTAAAACAATTAAAATGTAAACAATTGTTTTTTTGTAAAATTTTTTTTTTTTGTTTTCATAAGAAAATTATGTTCGACTGTGCAGCTGCAGCAACTAGAATTTTTGTTTCCTTCGCAAGATACCAATCAGTTGTTGTAAAGAGCTTGGATTGAGATTGAGCACATTGGTTGGTGGCTGTACCCACATAAGGGCACGTTCATACTTACAAACAGACATACATGCATACATACGTACCTACTTACATGCATGGCTTGCATGCATAAATGTTGCCAAGATGTGTTGCCCTTCTTTTTGTAGCACAATGGCTAGGTCTTGGCCGCACTTTAGCATAGTTTTCGGTTTTTTAATTGTTTTTTTATTTATTTGAAATTTTCATTCCCCCTTTATAGTTTTTCTTGGTCTGGGTCAAATGTTCAATTTCATTTCATTCGCTTGCATTTCCGCTATAAATCTTTCGATCACGACTAGCACCACCGCCGAGTAGCACTTAAATGTCTCAACAATTACAGTGTTGGACATCAATATGTAGCAGAGTCTGGAACATGGGTTTTCAACAGTTATGAATATTTGAAACATTTTTATAGACTTATGCTTGGATGGTAGGTGCAGCTGAGATCAATAGAGACGGTGGTTCGTGATGGAAAGGAAGAATGAGCGTTATCACAACGTAAATAGGATAGAGAGATTTAAGTACTTCTAGCTCGAAGCTTTAAATACTGGCTAATTGAAATGATGTCTGTAAATGAAATCTCACTAGTGCGGCTTCAGACCTGGAAAGTCTGCTACGGATTAGATTTTCACGATACTGCAAAATCCTGCAATTTAAAATCCACATTCGACAGAAGAACGAAAACTGCCTTTTATCAACTGTACTGATAACAAAAGCGAAATCATTTGACCCTTTGAATATTCGGGAGGAAACTTCTCCGAAAGGTGTGTGGTTCCTCACGCTATGCCGACGGCGAAGAATAAGGCACAATGGCCGCGCTGGATATGTCATTATATCATGCGAATGAATGAAGACGCGCCGGCCCAGTTTATCGAGTTCCCATCAAAGGTCTTGGTGGTTGAGTGCCAATCAATGATGATTATTATCTTCCATTCGATTGAGACGGCTTGTTGAAATAAAAGTAGTTATGAGGAGGAGAGAAACAAAGAGGGCAAGCAGAGAAAGGATAAAATGCTCCTCCCGGACGTAGCTGGCTAGAACTCGTTGTTGATGTTGCTGTAGCGATCTCTCCGAAGGTTTTTTGATATACAAGATCCTGTACGTTCCCGTAAATAGAACCAAGTACAAGCCGACTATCTAGGAAACGATTCATTATGACCACATAGTGCCTTCTAGGCACAATGTAAAAAGGTATTTCCCTCGGGTAGGTGAGGTTGACAATTGGTTTGCGGAAGCTGTGAGACTGTTAAGCTTTGTATTGCGCTTATCGAGCTCTTGAATCACCCTAGAACTCCATCGACTCCGTTATCGTACTTCATTTAGAAGTACAAATTGGAGTTGTGCCAGCCTTGATTCCGCAGGCCGAACCACATACTGTGCTGTAGTACACCAATAGGCGTATAGTTTACTGACAGAGGGCTCCCTTGGTCTAAATTAGACACTTCCAAGGAGGGTAAGGTTCCTCACTTTCAGTAATTGAAAAACCAGAGGTAGTCGTACGGAGCTTTTCTTAGCCATCTCATCATCATTCATGCCCTTCGATATTGCTGTGCCCAAGGAACCAACATGGGACATAATGAGATGCCCTATGTACACCAGCGAGGTGTGACAAGTCTGGCTATCAACGGAAGATCGTTACATTGCTTCATGCACTGCACTGTACCGGAGCAGTCTTGTTGATTCCTCTAATGCATAGAACTCCGTGACGACTAACTAATTCACTATCATTCGCGTGTTCTTCGACCGCAACCCGATGTCTCGGGAGTTTAAGTCAAGCAAAGATGGTTTTTTAATTTTTTGTTATTAACAAGTTAACCGATATATAAATTGTCGCTAAAAATATATGACGAAAGCTTGCCAGATCTATACAAACAAATTGTTAAAGTTCTAATACATCAAAAATCGGTTACAATGCATTGAAAGAAAAAAACCAATATTTTTCAATTTGAATCCCGAAATTTCGGGATCATAATATAGTATGCATGCTAAAATACTATTTCTTTCTCTCTGTCGTCTAAACACTAACACAAGTGCACTTAGGTGCCGGCCTACCTAGAATAAGGTTACAATTGCGCCTATCTATCTCTTTGTGGCATCATACGCATAATTCACTGCATCTAAGTATTTATTATAGCGCCGTGTTGCACGCGTTAGCTCACGTGTCTCTTGAAGCTATGATGTACTTTGTTGCAAGCACTGTACCCTCAAATTAGATGTACCCTTCTTATATAAACACTACACGCAACATTTGTTTTTTGTCAATCGTCCCCTTGTTTACTTTTTACACCATCACACACTCGGGCCGAACTGTGATGCCACTTAATGCGTTGTTGACGTTGACACTGATAAATGTTTATGCATGCAACACTGTTTGTGTTTGCTAAAACAACAACAATTTTAATTATACACATGTGGGGCGTAGGTCTAATATATGGCATGTTTCTTTTATAGTTACATGCATATTTACATAGACTCATTTGTTTTATAAAAGGTTTTTAAATTTAATCTTTGTACCTGTGCTATTGTTTGCCTTGCCACCAAATTTTTTTTTTCTATAAATATTTCTAATATAAAATGAAATTTTAATTCTATTGGAATTGTATGGGGGTATTACTTTCATGGGTATTTAAATTGTAATGATGTGCCTGTTTTTGTTGCTTTTTAAAAAAGCTGTAAAAAGTATGATATTTTACTAGCAGTGAACTTCTTGACTCATCATTAAAGTCACTAGGCAAGTTTAGACCATTTTATTTCGCCAACATCAAGTTTGGTGTTAACAGATTATTATTTTGACTAGCCATATCCGTGACCATAACCGTGGCCGTAATGGCTATTGTTACTATAACTAAAAACCGTAATCATAATTATAACCGTTGCCATAGCCTTATCCATAACCGCAACAGTTACTGTGACCATAAGTATAACTGAAAATATAACCGTAACCATAACCTTAAAAAACCGCAACCATAGCCGCTAAGGTTACTATGACCTTGTACGTAACTGGAATTATAACCCTAACCATAACTGTAAATAGCATCAATAGTTACTATGATCTTGACCATAACTGAAATCGTAACCGACCCGTAACAGCTACGATAATAATCATTACTGAAACAGTAACATTAACATAACCGATATCATAACTAAAGCCGTCACATATAAGTATGAATCTATTTGCCAGTTTATTTTACAAAGGATTTTTCAGAAAAAAGGCAACTAATAAAAAACAAGTAAGGCTAAGTTCGGGTCTAACCGAACATTACATACTCAGCTGCCAAATTACAACACGCAAAATTTTTAAATTACCTTCTTTTCAAAGTGGTCAGTGCCACTCCAATTGTGCAAAATTTTACTAATTTTCTATTCTGCGTCATAAGGTCGACCCATCTACCAAGTTTCATCGCTTTATCCGCCTTTGGTAATGAATTATCGCACTTTTTCGGTTTTTCGAAATTTTCGATATCGAAAAAGTGGGCGTGGTTATATTCCGATTTCATTCGTTCATTTTAAATAGCGATCTGAGATGAGTGCCCAGGAACTTGCATACCAAATTTAATTAAGTTACCCCAAACTTTACCCAAGTTATCGTGTTTAAGGACCGACGAACGGACGGACGGACATGGCTAAATGAATTTCTCTTCTGCCCAGATCATTTTGATATATAGAAGTCTATATCTATCTCGATTAGTTTATGCCGTTAAGGGGTACCGTTATGCGAACAAAATTAATATACTCTTGTGAGCTCTGCTCAGCTGAGTATAATAAATTAAACTTCCTAAAAGTATGTTTTAAATATTTTGAAATGAAGAATCAAATCGGGCGATAGTGGGCTAAATTGGCTTGGATAAGTTTTTGCTGGAAATGTTTCTTTTTCCCTATTGTCGTTATCCTCTTATATACCCTCTTCTCTATTCACATCTCTTTCGTTTTCTCACTCAAATATAATTCATTTGAGCAAAATATACTCAGATTTATGAGGAACTAAAACTTCATCTTCCTTAGGGGCGTGGCAAGACGTAGTCTTACATTGTTCCTGGCTATCAAAACTCTGCTATACATTCAGAAAAAGGCCTGAATATCCGAATAGTGCAAATATTGTAGCCAGTAACATAGCAAGGGTTCTGTTGGGTAATGCTAATGGGTTGTTAAGTGGAGGGCTGCTATGTCTAGTACTAGCCATCTCTTAGGTGAGCATAACGAGCCGGTACCCCTCCAGCGTAGCCTCACTGTCTATAGAACCCAAGACCAAGAGGAAAGTTCCAGAGAAAGAAAGAGAGGCAGGAGGAGACAGAAAGGGAAAGATACAGTTTTAGCAGAAGGAGAGAGAAAGAGAGAGCGAAATGAAGAAAGAAAAGAGAAGTATATAGGGAGAAAGAAAGCGATTAAGATAAGAGCAAATGAAGGATGTAATAGAAATATGTAGATAGGAAATGAGAAACAGTAGCGAGTGAAAGACGCAGTATACACGTTTTTTAGAGAGAGAGACAAACCAAGAAGAAAGTGAGAGAAAAAAGAGAGTGTCCAAGGGAGAGAAGAGAGGAGATGCAAAAATTTAAAAGGAAAATCCAAGCAGCCACTAAATATTGAGAACCCACAGTTAAAGGAAAGGTCGCTAAACACAGAGGCTTTTCTTTATATGCGCTTTTCAAAAAAATATTTGGAAATAAACGCAATTGCGCAGAATGTTTTAATTATTAAAGGTTAGCAATATATTTAGTTTAAATTTTTTTATTATGCTCAAGCAATGAAATAATATCTTTATAGCAAATTTACGAATTCTTTTTTGAGTGCTAACAATCATGCCTGCATACGCCTTTCCGGGTTGCACCGCTACGCATACGATGATTTTACCCTTACCAACACAGACACAGTTTCAATTTTGTTAACTACTGTTTTATATCCATAATTTTAAGTTTAATTATAAATCAGTCAGTAAATTTTTATTTAACCATGCATATTACTTAGTACTGAGAGCGAAAGAGACGAAAAGAGGATATAGGTATGCTATGTGAGAAGGAAATAAAGGAAGGTCGAAAGAGAGCATAAGAAATAGATACAGATTTTATGGTGAAAGATTTAGGTTATATTGAGTAAGGGATTTCGGGCGAGTGGAAATGGTAGAAGGCAGAGAAACGGAATCGATGAAATTTAAGAACAGGCTTAAATTGTTGATTCGTCGAACCCGAAACTGCCATTACATACACACACAAATTTTTCTATCTTCAACTATTTCGTTATGTGGACTCTCGCCATTAAATTTCACTTTTGATTTTCCCTTCAATTGTCATGCTTTCGTTAATTTAAAGATGGGGGATTGGTATCAGTGGCAAATTTAAATATGTACCTACATAAATATACGCATATGTCTATAAAAATCTTTATTATGTAAATAATCAGCTTTGCCAAAGGGAATTGGCACACGCCACAAAAATTGCTTTTGGAAATTTGAATTGGCGTGGCAGAAAATTGGTTGTTATTAAGACGTGTAATTATGCTATTATGGGCTGTCGATTACTTTCTTTGATACGCTATTCACTCACGTATGTATATACACTCTCATATTAAACTGTTATGGGCCATATGTGGGTAACGGCGTAATTATGCGTTTTCATAGGCACAATTCCAGAGTCGATTCGAATCCCGGTGCTGGCAGGGTCCTTCCAATTTTAACAGTTTGTGCGCACTCGAGCGACTACTCTATCAGCTTGACAGCCAAATCAGGAGCCGATTCTATAGAAGTAATTGTCAAATAGGCGTATTGAAATGCCTAAAACCATTCTCGAGGAATCCTGCTTCTTCCATAAATATTAATCAAGCGTTTCAGACAGTTGGCGGACAAGTCAGTAGCAATGCAGCTTTGGGTTAATGGCACAATCAAGTTGGCTTCCCGCAAAGTGGATGAATATAATTTCTCATAGGCTAACAACAGCTGGTAAAGAGACATTTTCTTGAGCAGCTGGGACACCGCGCCAGCTGCTTTACGCATTTGTCAAGTCCCCCAACGGACCATTATCCATCGAGAATATTTTCCTAGCCCTTGCGGCTGATGGCGCTTTAAAGATTCCTCCGATAAGACAAAAAATAAGACATACTTTGAGCGATTTACCTCAGAGGACCCATGCTGTGGTAGCCGGATCATGCTACCACCACCCCACAGGGACAGAACTGTTATAAAAGGGGGCTAAAATCCACAGACCCGAACGTTCAAGAGTTAACAAAATCGTTCCGCAGCAATCGGTCTAGAACCAGAAAATGCTAGTACAAGAGCGAACCGGGCTCATATTCTGCAAAGAGATGCCAAAATCCGTATCGCCCCCTTTAACCTTCGGATAGTGTTTTCAAGTTCCTCCTGATGCTCGTGGACTTAACTAACTCATTCCCGTTTTCGCAAAAGCTTAATAGAAGACCTCCGATTTACAGATACCCATTCCCACCTCGTAGAGCACATTTCCCAAGGGTAGTTACGGCTTTGAATTTGATGTATATTGTAACGCTTTTCCGTCATCCCTTGCCAAATTTGGTTTCGAGACAAACTGGTTTCGGCGTTGTGCTATCATCAATGTCGATTTTCGTTCAGAACGAGACCAAATTTGACAAGGGATGACGGAAAATCTTTCCAATATACATCATTTATCCACCCTGTCGGAAATCAACAAAAAAATATAAGTCAGCTTTTGACTTTGTTGAACAGTCGCAAGCTGGAGGCGTGAAGTGTCTCCGTGCACCGTCGAGGTTTTGTTTTACCACCGGTACATTTCAGTGGGCAGGAGCAGTGTAAAGGAATATTACATGCCAGAGTTAGCTTATCAATCAGGTCATCCACCGCAGTTTCGGATAGTACCGCTGCCGAGGCAGGTGCACCGGCCAGAAGTTCATCCATAAAATTCCCACTTGCTTCATCTGAGATTCCTAAAAGAGATTACATTGGACATGACCCCTCAAGAAAGAACTATATGTACCAGTTGTTTAAAAGAAGAATGCTCCTGGGGAGCCCTTTACCACGGTAACGAAATATTTTTTATATATTTTTTTTTGTTCTTGTTTTGTAAGGCCAAGATTTAATTGATGTATTTCCAAATTGAGCTTCTACGCACTTTAAGAGCTCGCCAACCATCGCGTGAGTATCAGGACTTAAAACTTGCTAAAAATATAAAAATGTAAAAAGGTGGTTGGGAAAATTCAATTTTTATTATGGCTCGTTAAATTTTGCTTCGAATTTGTACAAATTTTTTGTAATAAATACAAATACATATGTACATAAATGTGCGTTCTAACAATCATCAAAAAATAATTTCAATTTTTTTTCCAACAAACACGATCCTCAACTAACAGCGACAAGAAGCATAAAACAACAAAAAAAAAACATTCTAACCAACCTAAAAGCTTGGCTCTTTGTGTAATAAACCACTTCATTCCACCTAAAAATTTCATAGAACTACGAGTAGGTAAATTTTTCAAACTTTTTTTTTAATTCCAACGAACTCAATTTGTTTCTGACCGATGATCAACATTTTTATTGTAATACCGCGAGCGGAGTAGCTAAGCACATGTAAAATCATAATGACATTATGATGCGGCGCTACTAGTCATCAGTCAGTTGGGACTCGAGGGGAGGAGCTTATCAAGACAAGTCAACCACTTGTTCGGCCAACAACACCAATTTGACTTACTCTGGCCCACCGCATTGCTTGTTCTCGACTCATTCCCTTTAACCAGGGATGCACCTTAACGTTAAGCTAATCGTTTATCAAAAAATTTCCACCGTTTCCGTTGAAACACTTCGAAATATTATCGATAAAGAAATTATCAAGATAAATTGTATCTCGTTTTTTACCGAAACGAAAAGCTTTCGTTAACGTTAAAAACGTTAACGAAAACGTGATACTTTATGTTTGAATTATGCTGGCAATGCTATAGCCATGGTGAAGCCGTAAGGTGGCAACAACGAGCGCACATACACACACAAACTCTATGTAATTTGTTTGTGTAATTCGTTGGTGGTAATGTCAAAAATACTCTGAGAAATGTTCGTACTGTCAAAATTCATGAGAAAAGTTGCAATCGGCTTGGATAATGCTTTCACCTTTAATGACTCCGCCATCAATCAGCTTTGCCAGCATAGTTTGAAATTAATAATCAACATAAACGATTTGATTTCGTTTTGATATGGCAGAAAACGAAACGAAATCATTTCGTTAATTTGACGATCTTAACGTTAATAAACGAAACGAAATGACTTCGTTTCGTTTATTAACGTTGATTATCGTAACGAAATGATATCGTTTCGTTGGTTAAGCATGCCTGCCTTTAACCATTTGACGTGGTACTTGGAAAACTTTGTAGTAGCCATTAGCCAGCAACAGAGGCAAATGAGTTGGGGCTTTGTTATTGCTGTTGCATGCGGAGTTTAGCAGCAGCTGGCAATAAAAGAGAACAGATTTAAAACATTACCTATTATGTAATTTTCAGAAATGATGCAGGCAGAGCACTATTTTCACCTTGAAACGTCGGGTATAGACAAACTCAATTATTAGAATATACATTTGAATATTTTTATTTGGAAGTGGAGAGAGTGCAGTGTGTGCTTATCTGCTCTGAAGCTATGTATGCTAATACTAACAACAACAACTTAACGCGCTTTTTTTTTAACTTAACGCGTCTGGGCGGGCTTCTATTTCAATTTTTCGTGTGCCTGCACTTGAATCAAGAACCTTCAGGTAGTTAATACAATATATTACCTCTATACCACAGTGGCTGTCAGTTCATAACCCAAGGGAAAAAAACTTCCACAATTTGCTATCGGTAATGCTCAGAATAATTACCCTGAAAGGTGAAGCTAGGTTGGTGGCCTTTCTTTAGCACGATAAAAATAAAAAATAAAATCATGCCCAATGCTAAACATTCTCTAAATAGCGTAAAAAAATCCCGAAACAGTTTATAGTGGCCAAACGGTAAGGCAAACAATCCCGATATAATATGTAGAAAGTTCCGAAGTGATACATAGCTCGTACTAAATGATTTCGAAATAGCCCCTGGAAATAGTCCTGTAATCATCCCGAAATGATACCTAAAATAGTGGAAATATGGACTCTGACAAAAAATTCCGAAATAATCCGCAATGATTCGGAAACAACCCGAAAGCAAACTTCGAAATCTCGAAGTAAATCAAAACTATCTCTAAAGGGTCTCAAAGAAGTGCCGTAAATTTCCCAACAACATGCCCAAAATGATCCAGATATGACTACAAAAAGCATCGATTGAAACAATTCGGAAACGATTCCGAAACAGTCGCACAATTTTATCGCAAACAATCCCGAACTAACCCGTGATCGATAGATAGCCCTGAAATTATTTCGAAATAGCCTACAGCCATCCCGAAAACAATACAGAAATGTTCCGGAAATCGTTCCAGAATGAATCCCAAAAGCGCGAAGATACGAAATCGAAAAAAAATCCCGAAATGGCCCCGAAATGATTCGGAAATAGTATAGAAAGCAATCGCGAAATATAATGCCGAAAAAATCTTGATATAGTTCTGGTATGATGCAGAAAAAAAAACTGCTGCGAAATTGTCCTTAAGACGACTCTTAATGATACCGAAAATAATTCTATCCTCAAATAGATCCGAAATAATCCAAAAGGATTCTAAAGTAGTTCCGAAAGTATCCCAACAACATGCCCGAAATAATCTCTGAGATAATCCCGAAACAGGAGTAATCTGATCCCGGAATGGATTCGAAATTACCCTGCAACTATCCCGAAGTTATCCAGAAATGACACCGAAAATCCCGATATCGAAGACAATTTGTGGATGCTCGTACCCATTTGATTAGGTGAAGCGCTGCTACAAGAAAAAGAAAAAAGCGCTCATTGCTCAATGCCAGAGGGACGTGGGTGAGCGCACTTTTCCAAGTTCGCTGAGACTTTGATCTATATACCAGTACAGGTCAAAGTTGATACCAAAAACAATTCTGAAACTATTTTGAAATTATACCAAAACAGTCCCGAAAAAATTAACATGGCTTATTTATCCAAATTGCTCAAGCCTCGTCCTACGTACATATATTGTTGGCCTCGCAAGTACCTTTGTGAAAGCAGTCAATGACTACTTTTAGTCAACACGGAGTCGATATCAATTAAGTATAGAGGTCTTCTGACTTACTGAATTTTTTTACTCTCTTTTGATTCTCTCAGCCATTTTAAGTTCATGTACATTGGAACGATTTTCGGTCAAATTTGTTTGGAAATAAACCGTTGAGCCGTCTTCAGTGTAGTTTTTCGAAATTTTGTAAGTTGATATACGAGTATATTGGAACGATTTAACGACAACTTTTGTCGAATTGGTTTGGAAGCAAACTAGTTTCGGGTTGTGCACTCTTCAGGGTCATTTTTCGAGACGGAGTGAAAGCCAAGCAAGAACCTTTTTAAGTACCTTTGCGCCACACAAGCCAGCTAAAATATTACCGGGTGTAAATCCAGTCATTTCTTGTTATGGACTTCCAAACCCAGCAACGTAGGTTTTACAACAATTTCACATACAAAATCCAAATCAAACACTTAAGCTCCACCAAATCTAAGTATGAGGTGTCATCACGAAAAGGCCGAACCATTAAAAGTTATGCATGTGGTTTAAACACAAAGATGGCGCCTCACGTTTCTGCCTAAGCTTGTAACTTCAAGCAGTACATGAAAGCGCACAGGCGTGCAACGCTTGGCGACAATCAGCCCAAAACATAAATGCATAAATATTTTATGTACATACAAAAGTATATGCTAAGCTAATATAATCCAAAACCCACGTAGCCACTGCCCCCAATGGCTGCATGCGCCACTCTACTGCAATGAGGCACCCACAGTCTCGGTCGCCAAACAAATTTTTTTAAATTTGTGGTTATAGTTTGCATTTAAATTGATGTTTGACACTGTTTTGATTACTTGGCGACGTTGCCATTACATTACTTACAATCGCTGAAAATAATGGCAGACGAGCAGTTTTTTGGCAGAGGAATGAGATGGGAGGATTAAAGGAGTACAAACGCCTACCAGCTATAGTGTAGCAAGCGGTAATGGTAATGGAATGCCCTTTAGGAAAAATCGGGTTTAATGGTTCTTATTGGGTTACCAGCAGACCATGTGGGAGCTGTCTCGCCCGAACTCTGGTTTGTTTATAAAATTTTAAAAGAATATAGATTGTTCTTTTTTTTTAACATTCCCAAGCCTATGATCCATCACACAGCTCACTATTGGCAGGCATTTGCCGCATATGATTACTGAAACGCTAGATACCTATGTACCAAATTACAATTTTGAAATAAGTCGGCCTCTGGCTCACTTTCCAAACATTAACCTCGGCAAAAGGCTGCCTACGAACGTATTTATAAAAATCGCTTCATAAATAAGATTTTTTGGAATAGGTCGGTCCTTGGTCCACACAAATTTCTCGAATTCGTTATTCTTTTCCCACACCTCAATTCGAAAGCCCACGTATCCAGGGTTCCAGCAACCTACCCTTTCATCAAAGCTTTCCCAAAGGAAGAGATAAAATTCGAACAGAAACAGGATCAAAGAAATTTGAAATTTTTTTTTCTAATTCTGAACAAATCTGAGGACTTTGATAAGCCGTTATGGTATCTCCTTCTTAGGTGTAAAAGTAGGTCCCATGTACGTCATCGCCTTGAATGCTTATCTCTTTCTTCCTTGGACAAATATTTTTCTTGCTATCAGAGAGGGATGAATAGTACCTTGGAACCTCAACCTTTTTCCATCCAAAGCTTGTTATTGCCGAAGGAGAATAAATGAACGCCAGTAATTACCCATATTTAATGTCCCGAGAAATACGTTGGAGACCATAGAACTGAGAGGATTGTTACTTGCGCGTCCCCGTAACAGGTGGTACGCTCCGTAGCCTCTCGTTTGTAACTATACCTAAGGGTACCTGTGATCAATGGCCTGCCATTACCATTATCCCGGCACCATTCACTCGTGCACAGATTTCACCAATAGGAACCCCCTACACCGATAGTAAACTGTTTCTGAACTCGAACTGGAAATAGTTTAATATTATCAGTGTTGAGAGCATAGTTTGTTTTCGATGCGAACTACGTAACTAAAGTGATTACGACCTTATAGAAACCTGAAAACTAGATTATACCACACCAAACTTCTCTCTATACAACAAGTTCTCCATTGGAGTTCCAGGGGGGCACGAATACACACAGACTCCCACGGCATTCTAATGTTGGCGCAAATATTGCTCCAGTAATAATGGCTTTGCGCGCCGTGGTATCTCAGGAGATCTTCCACGCTCACTAAGTATAGGACTGCTGAGTCATCGTCGTTCAGGTGAAATTAACAGCCCACATCCAGTCCAAATTACTCTGACAACCATGCAGATATCAAACCTTTCCAAGACAGGAGCAGTACATCAAAAAAGCTTTCAAATGGCCGCTCCACGAACTGACCTATCAGCGCTTCACAGCAGTGTTATGGTTTCCAGGCCACAATGTCTGTCCCACCAAGAATGCGTATGCCACATGAATCCTGAAGCCCAAATTTGAGGTGTGCAGACAAACTTGGCACAGCATAAATGGGAACCGAACTACAGTCCTAATTAAATTTAATTGTCACTCCTTAGATACGTTAATTGGGATACTAGGGGACCACTGTAGGATGACACCAGCACAAGGCGAACGAATGCGAATCCCAACTAATAATTTCTATCGGAGCAATATGGGCAAAGAGGCCATGGAAAGTGTTAAGCATTTCCTTTGGAGATGACTTGCTCTCGCGAGAACATGTATTTGTTTCTGCTGAATTCAAAAATATTCTTCCCCACATTAGACGGTCAATTCTACATGCTTCATCACAATGCACCAGCTGAATTAAGTGTACTCCTGTGCTTATGTGTGGGACAACCACTAGCCTAAGTGACCAAGTTTTTCTTACATCGCCAAGAGAAAAACTCATGGGATCAGAACAACGAAAGCGAAATAGTTCAGAACAAACACATGAGATAGGAAAAATGAAGATGAATGGGAAATGTTGCCACCTTCCCATAATTACATTTATCCCTTATTATATTTTTTTTCTATGTATATCCTCAACTGTCTCGAAAACGGCTTAAGTTAATAACGGAATTTTGTAGACAAGCAATGTTCTTAGTTCAATTACAGAGGCATTGCCACTCAAAAATATTTCGCAAGGTTGCCACCTGTTTGAAATTACAAAACAAATTTTTGATATGGCAATATGCATATGAAAATTAAATAAATATACTTAATATTTACAAGTAGAGTTGCCACCTAAACTTATTATATATACATACATACTTGCTCACTATCGTTCTTAGCTCAAATTTCCTGCTGGGCTGCTATCACCGAGACTAAGCTTTAAAACGTTTCTATGTTGCTTTATGTAGATATCTGACATGTGATAATGACTTTGTAATTTGTAATAAATTTTAGTCGCATAATTTTTCAAAAAAATGTTGTGGGTGTTCACTGATGACTGCAATCGTCTAACTAAAAAAAAAACGTAAACCATGCAATTTGATAAATTGCCTACCTACATAAATTTGTCGGCTATAAAAATGTTGGTACTCGTATGTTTATGATTTCTTTGATGTTGTTGTTTTTGGTGGTGAGTACATTAATTTAATCGCAGCGCAATTATAGTGCATTCAAACCAAAAATTTGTACCTACCATACAATGAAAAACAATTAATTTTTACAACACTCAACGCTGCGCTGCGCCACGCCATTTTCACAATTTCTAGCATTGCGTGTTCACCTGATGTTTGTTGTTAAAGCTTTTTACAAACTTTTTTTTAAGTATTTTTTTGTTTTGCTTAATGCACTTTATTTTGTTTTATAGCAGCTCAGTATTCTCGTATGTAATAACCCGTAGGTGTTCGTTTGGGGGCATTGACCGTTGCTTTGTTTATATCCTTTGGTAGCTTTTATTTATATTAAGTTTTTGTTTAAAATTATAAACTCGGATACATAAGAGTAGATATTAAGATGGGGCGGCATGTGCGAGGATAATTACATACAAATTCAAAATTGATTCAACTTTCATGCAATTAACTATAGTCGGTGAGATTAGAATCATTATAAACAACCAGTCAACTTGTGAGCAAACTATTTGTATTGAACCTTACTAATCTCTTTTTGAAATTGGAATGCGAGATTCCAATTCTCACTGCAAGTGTTTCATTAGGTTTTGTTTTTATCCTAGAGTATAAATAATGGAAATTTTTTCCGTCAACGCTCATCATATTTGGTATGAAAAAAGAACAGACTTCGGCTTTGTTTCATTTTCAGGGCGATTTTTTTTGTTTCTCTTTTGAAAGTTGTATTGCTTTGGTATCGACTCAATTTCTCTTATGACAGGTATGCCTACCACGATCCTATTGTAAGCTCTTCAATATGTTTGTCTTCTACTTTGTGCCTTCCATTGCCATACCCAATGCTGTGAGCTCTCCAATCAAAGGAGCGTGCTCTGTGGAGTGCACATTAAACGGTGTTCTCAAAGAATCCTAAACGGAGGCAATAACCCTATCTCTTCAGAGCATTTGTGCGCTCTATATCGGAGATGCCCTCAATACTTTGCAGATCGTCCAAAAGTTATTCAGCGTTAACCTACATGTCGTTGGAGTGGAGCGCAGCGACGGAGATTCAGTAGAGCAAGCAGTAAATCAGTTTTCCCTTGTACTTCAACATCTCATCAGTAAATTCTATGCTTAAATTTTTTACAAAATTCTACTACAAAAAAAATGCTACGTTTGTATCCGAAGCTTTGCTGGCTTTGTGCCGCACTGCTCTATATATCATCGGTATTCAAAGTTAACATCGGTGCTCATAAAAGAGTAATACACACCGAGTAATTCTCTGGAAGGATCTAAGTGGCCTAATATTCCTGTTTATAAGTATTCATATGCAATTGGTGTTTTGCCAACTCAGGGATAGATTTGCGGTATTCAGTTACCGACTGTTGAGTTGTCGAGACATGAGTCCCACGTCTTAAGCTCTGGCTGGCTGTCAAGAGAATTGTGTACCTATTTCTAATTTGTTGGCACATACGACAAATGGTTCAGATTTCCTACAATTGTTAACATTTCCGCTTAAAGAACGCTTCAATTATCAATAAATCTGATAAAGACTTTTACTCAAAGATCCGGTAAAAAAAGATGTAACCTACCATCGAGCTTGAGGTCATCTGATAAACATAGCCGATACTAGTCGGCCAAGAATTCAAGGGGTTCTTAAGTGCAATACAAAGCTGCTTAGTTTCAGAACTTCCCCAACCCAATTGTCAACCACACCTACCCGAGGCAAATCCTGTTACAAATATGAATGTAACATAGACATACATATGTAGCAGGCGAGGCTCTAGCGAACCCAAGCTCTTCATTGAACCTGGGAGTGATGACCAAAGTGGCCAAATTAAATCGTTCCCGATATATTCGGGCTAGTATCTTAATGGTGCTCGTTACAGGAACGTACCGGATCTAAGTTCGGCAAATAACCATCAACATCGATAAAACCCCCAAAACCCTCTGGGAATGCCTTTATCGCTAAAAGAAAATGAACATAATGGGACTAGTCATCCAAATGCCAGTTTTCTTAAAACGAAAACCTGCGATGACGTCTTGGAAATCATTCAGAAGTAGTACCGAATTCATCCCACAATTATTTGGAAATGGTCCGCAAAATAACCAAAATTCAAAATTATCAATAGTTTCTTGCCACGTCAGTAGTGATAGCTTAGAGGTTCGGTTATAGCGAAGGAAGTGTGCTTAACAGTTTAGCGCATTATTCTGCACTCTACCTGAGATCAGTCCAGATTCCATAATAAAATCTGAGGGCATTTTATTTTAAGTGAGGGCTAGCGTAATTACTTTAGATTGTATATTAGTTTTGGGCCAGATTTTGGTTATTGTTGTGATTATTGGAGCTTTTTGGCCCACCAAATAAAGACAAAACAAAAAACATGTTTCTTTCCTTCCATCGCGATTCGAGGTATTTTTCGCTCTTCATCAGGGAGACAGTACATTTTTAAATAAAATATAATACAAAATAAAACAAATAATAACACATAGATAATATATAACAGAGTTATGTGAATTGTTTGATATTAATTAATTTGTTAATGTTTGTTTTGTTTTATGTTAAATTTCATATTGAAATAGTCTCCCTGATGAAGATTGAAAAATTTCATCGAAACGCTTAAGAAGAAAAGAAAAACTTAACTAAACTTTGCGTATTTTGGTTTCACTCTAATGCTTCAAGTATTCCCTACTGTTTTCTTTCTTCATTATGCTAGTGGATTTTCCTGCTACGCTTTTTTCATTCTAGAAATAACTTCATACTGCGTTTTAATAAATTATATATTATATTGCTGCAACATATTTTTCTTCCCACTTGCAAACCTTTGGAGATGTTTTCTTGTTTGCTATTTTGTGATGGTGAGTATTTATTAAGGTGTATGAGCGGAGTGGAGGCTATACAACCATAAAGTGCATTCAAATCCCAGCAGAAATTTCGCTACATATTGACAATACAGTTGTCACCAGCCGGTATATGTTCACAATTATGTGAGGTTGTTGGCCATAAATCGAGCACACAAAAATGTTCTAATGCTCCTACGCTACTTCTCTGCTTATTCGCTCGATGGCGTCTCACATGCTTCACTGCCACAACATAGAACAGACAGTAGACAGTGCCACCGATGAAATTCCATGCCGACTTTGTGGGGTTGGCTTGGTTGGTTGATTGACTGACTGCGTGACCAAGCGTTGTCAATGAGGGCAACAAGAATTTTAAATTATTGCTATTATTTCTATATTTTTTTATAGAACACGCACAGGTTGTTGCATTGTGTATGCGTAATTACCGTGATTATTATCTCGGCGCTGTTATTTAGAACACTCATTTAAAAGCCATATTTGCTGCTGTTGTGCATTGTCCTACTACAACAATGAATAGATCTGATAGTATATAAAAATATGCTCGTGGCATATGGCTCATAAAATTTTAATATAAAATATGGCTCAATTTATTTGAAATTTAATTTCCGTTACACATACATAAGTTAATGTTTGTTACATTCAGTGCATTACCAGCAGCAATAAAAGTTCCCCGCAGGAGGCTATTAAAATTTAGCTTTTTCCTCTTTCTCTTTATTTGAAAAATCACAAAATTCTCACCCTCTAGGCCCTTTTTCCTGCCTACTCACTTGCTTTCTTTTGAGCCCGTTCTGTGTTACCCCCGTTTCGTAACTACCCAATCAACAATTATTTATTTTAATTTCCGCTTCTTCTATTTACTGCCAATGTTTAATTTTTATTTACCCTTTTTCTTCATCGATTTGTAATTTTATGTTACCCATAATGGCTAGTCTAGTAATTAAACTGATAATCTACATGTGAAGCAGGAAGCACACATATGGATATTGTGTAGTCTACATATAGGCGCTTAACCGTATGTGAGTATTTTGAACTTACAGGATATTTTGAAGTTGTCTCGTGGGGTGCGTTATATATTTTGCGGATGCACTTAAGGGCATATGTCTAGGCTTTGGCTAAATAGTTGTTTGGTGTATTGTCACCTGCGGTTTATGCACTCGATTATTATCTAAAGTAATTGCAGTAAAAAATCATAGTTTTTTATTTGAAGCACACTGAAAAATATATAAAATTCGTAATCGTTGTATGCTAATTTAATTGCTAGAACGTAATTCAGAAACTGCTGACTTTTTGCACCTTTAAAGTGGAGTTGCGAACGGAAGTAGTAGTGGGAGCAACTATACTAGTATATTTTGTCAAAGCAAGGTTTCCTCCGCGTATATTATACAAAAGTAGTAGATATATAGCATTAAATGTCACGTCAAATAGATTTCGCTATAAACTACACCTTTTCCAACAGTACTTTTGAATAACAATTTAATTTTAGAAAGTATCATTTGGACTTTTGAATATTCAAACGCTCTTTCTAAGATGTCAAATGAACTTTAGAATTACTTTATAAAATAAAAAATGTACTTTAAAATAAATTCGTTTGAAAATATTGTATATATTATATATAATGTAGAGGCGCTGGAATTTAGTTTGATTTGAGCTATCAAGAAGTTATTGATTAAGCACGCAATCTGTCGGGCAATAGTGGAGTTTCATTGGAGCTATCAATCAGTCTGGTTGCTAAGCAAGCTAGTCGCAAAGTATAAGTGTTATTTTGAAGTACTTTAATAAAGGCCATTTTTCCATTATTCAATATTGGAGTTATTTATTCAACAGTTTAGTGATTCGAACTTAGCAGAAGGGCAAATAAGAGGATTTGCAAGTAAATTCGTTACAATATCAATAGTACTTTTGATAATATTAAATGTACTTCAGAAACACATTTATTTCTTAATTTATTTTAAAAGGTTATGTATATTTGACACATTCCGAAATACATTTGATTCTTTCTTAAATACATTTGACTTATTTTGACACGAAATGTTCTTTCGAAACAAACAATTTATTTCGTTGCGCCTTGTATGAAGATTGTACCCGTTT
Source organism: Eurosta solidaginis (assembly GCF_040869045.1). Lineage (NCBI taxonomy): Eukaryota > Metazoa > Arthropoda > Insecta > Diptera > Tephritidae > Eurosta > Eurosta solidaginis. Next base: position 254,859,311 of record NC_090323.1, on the reverse strand, counting down.
CTCTGTTTGGAAACTTTATGTAATGGGCATCTTGCTTGCCCTTTCACGATGTCTTGCTAACTCTTCTATGCCTACGATGTTTGTTGTATAAACATCTTTATTCACGGTATGGGAGAAGAAAATATGTAAAGAAATGAGTACAAAGGGGATGGAAAAGGAAAACGGAAACGTAAAGAATTTGAAAGACAAAAAGAGAAGGAAGAAAAAACATGGAACTAGGGGGTGGTGGCGGAATGGTCTAGAAGTTTCAATGTGGGCATATTAAATCGTTCCCAAGATCGTCGGGCTTGTACCTTAATGGTGCTTGTTGCCGGAACGTATCGGATCTATATCCGGCATAGGACCATCAACATCGATAACACTCCCCAAAACCATCGGGAAGTGTCTTTAACGCTACAACAACAACAACCACAAGTATAATTATGATGAGGATAATCACGGTTACGGGTGAAAAGAAAGGAAAACCGAAAGCTAGACTGTAAACGGAATCCAAAACAGACCCTAAGCCGCAATTCTCCAGAAAAGAAGATCAAAATCAAACGGCGACTGAAACCGCGACCGAAAGGGACACTGAACCCGAACCAAAACTGGAACCGGAACCCGAGCCAAAACCGGGACAGAATTTGTAAGACGAACCGAAACGAAACTGGACCGAAAACGGATTTACGGAAAATTTGCAACGAAAAAATTAAAAATACCGTAACCGGAGTCAAACCTGAAATTAGAATAAAAATTCTAAACTGTCTGACACATCAAATGGCACCCAAATCGAACACGGAACCGGAGCCGAATAGATTAGTGGAAGAGCGTTCTGATGGTAGGTGGATGTAGTATCTTCTGGACGGACTCCATTTTTACAATGAACAGCTACCCACTTGGAATAAAGCGCTTAAGTGACTTTTTCATTCTACTGTGATGTTGAGCTTAGTGTGGCGTACGTTGTCTCTGACTACGCAGTAAATGAACTTGGGAGTTTCAAGCTTACCAACTCTGTAGTGAAATTCGCAGAAGTAACCGTTCCTCTTTCCACTCGCTGGTCGCCACCCGTCACATTGATGATGGTTGGGATCAATTTCTTCGTGTGGATGGTAAACCTCTTAGCTGCAACCAGTTGAAGATCATTATCAATCACATCACATCATATGCCTAAGTGACATTATCTACAATCGAAGAGGACTGTCACGCATAGCACGTCACAGGTCCATGAACACAGGTGCATGAACACATCAATCATCATTTATACACATACATAGAAGGCGACGAAGAGATAACTCACTCACACACATGTAGTCATCAGCCGAAGTTGTTACTCACACATACACACGCATATAACTCAATATCAAGCAGGAGATACAAGTAATGTAGAAGACGAAACAGCTAGACCCTAGTAGAAATATGCGGACGAGGCAACAGAGAGTATAAAAGCAGCGCAAGCTGAGGAATGACTAACCAGTTTTGATTTAAGCACGCTATTGGCTGTAGCGGGATAACTGTGAAGTACTACTCCGAAAGTAACTAAATAAAGACCAGTTTGCAATACTCAATATTGGAGTGATTTATTCGACAGTTTAGCGATTCGAGCGTTAGCAGAAGGTTTCAAATAAGCGGAATTTCCCAAAATTCGTTACAATATATTTATCTCAAAAGTTAGAGAGTAATAACGGAATGATGTTGGACATCAACTTGAGAGCTATGAATTTCCCAAAGCCTCGTAAATTTTTGTCTTTTAGTATATTGAAGCCCAAAGGAACTGGCACTTTTTCTTTACTTTATAGCACGTTTCAGCAATTAATTGAACATTTTTAAATTTTTTTTTTTAGATTAAGAAGAATTTCTTACAGTGCATGCTACCTTTGACCGCTATCTATTTACCTGTGAATTTGGACATGTGTGAATTTTCTATTGTGACATAAAACAATAAAAATTATTCAAACAATAGCTTCAGAGTGTCTCTTTAACTGTTCTTTCCTCACGTGCATAACTAGCGCCCAAATTGTCTAGACTTAGACGCTCACGGTAGACGTCGCGGGTGGTAACGGCATATGTACGTGCCGTTAACATAATTTTTTAAATGCATCGCATGTTAGACACACTTTTTTTTCTATAATTACAATCTACGTATGCGGACATATGTAGGTATGTATGTATATGTAAACATAAATACATACATACATATGTAGCTAAATCTAACAATTTTGGTAATAATTTATGAGTTGCTTAACTGACGCTGACAAATTACAAACCACAATAGCGGCGGCTACCTGGACGACGTAACGGTCTAACGTTCGCACCCTTTCGCACCTCGTTTTTGAACAAAATTAAGCGGGGGTTGGTACTACATATATACCGATCTACATACGCACTTTTATTAAGTTAGTTTAATTTATTCAAATGATATCTTGACAAGACAATGGAATATTTTTTATTTTTATTTTTTTCAACTGATATAGATTTTAATGTCCTCTAACTCTTTCATTTGGATTTGTGTTAACTTCAGTTAATTGCTTCAATTAAAAACGGACTCTCGTTATGTAAATTTGTTTTAATATTTTTTTTAGTTTTAAACTAAATTTAATTGTTATTCATGAATTTCTACACAACCCAAGAAGAGCTTATAACTGCAGGTCATTTGTTCAAGAGGTCATCATCATCATCATGTTGCAATTAAAAACTCTTCTGAGTAATTGCAATTGCAATTGTTGTCTCCAAATCTATTTTTAACTTTATAATAATTTTGTCTTATATTTCTTGGATATTCATGTCTAAGATAGCATTTTCCGGCAAAAAATTAAAACAGCTGAGCGTAATAGTTAATTTACTACAGAAGCAATTAATTCGATTGGCTTAGCGTTAGAAATATGAATTTACAGTTCATGGACATAAAATTAGTGGAAGGCACTGACTTTACGATAGCTCCTCATTTACCCATGATGGACCGAGGCAAAGAGCAGAGGCATCGCATACAAATTCGAAGGACTCCTAGATAATAAGAGGTTAGTCCTTCTCCTAGGTATACTCCTGGATGCTCACATCAAAAGCGACGAATCTGCGGATGCAGCTGTCCACAGAGATAGCGAAAGGGGCTGCCTTCAAGGACTTCACTCTGGGCATAGCGGGAACGGTTAACAACACATATTTGTATGCCTTAAAATTACTTATTTTGGGGCTTGATCGGTTACTTGTAGAATTCGTAAAGCAACTTCTAACGACAAGGACCATTCAAACAAGAATGTGTGTCGTTCCCTCAACTCTAAAGGTGAACACCTTACTTATGAACCCCAGCGGGTTAAGGGGCTTAGAATATACCCGCGGTGAGTATGCCTGTCGTAAAAAGCGACTAAAATACCAATAAATACTTTCATGTGGTCATAGCAAACCGTTCCCGGGATGGTCGGGCTAGTACCGTTATGGTGCTTGGTACCGGAACCGATCTGTATCCGGCAAAGAACCATCAACATCGATAACACTCCTCAATACATTCGCTGCCACAACAACAACAACCTTACTTATGAAACTATAAAGGACTGCTTGCCAAGACGTTGCATACGCTGAGGGACATAGCTTTACAGCAACATCTTCAAGCTCTAGGCGAGCTACTGCAAAACGCATTGTAGTGTGAAGACTAAAATGGTTCTTTTCATCAGGTGCTACAAAATACCATTTTACAGGTGGCGCGAGTGAAGGTCGAGCTTTCGACCTCGCCTAGATATTTTTTTTGTTTTGAATGCAATAACTTGTTTCTAAAGATTTTATTGTTGCATTTCACGGGCCCTGAACGCAGGTCCTTCGGTGTGGTAGACGTATCATCCCAGCATTGTCTCAGACAGTAAACTCAAGTTAAGTAAACATGTCAAGACTACGATGAGGAATGTTATAACTACCCTCCGTGCTTTGTAAATAAGCCAGATACAATGCACTGGCAGTACATTACGGCCGTAAGATCCATCTTATTCTACGGCATCACAGTTTGGTGCCCGACGATAAAAATAAACACATATTACAAGCGACTGGATGCAGTCCTTCCCTCGAGCAAAATTCAATTGCGTAATTCGATTTGTCCAGTCTAGTATTCTAAACAACAAGCTAATCATTGGCATCCCTTAGACGCACGAATGAGACAATGTCTCTACTTTAAATCCTCAGCCCACGGTCGTCCTCAACGATGACTCCAAAGTTAATGGCATTGTCGGCAATGGTATCTACTCTGGATATTTCACTCTCTCTGAGTAAAGGGCTGAGGTGTCAGCATCTTTCAGCTAATTTACTCTGACTGTCAAGCAACGATCAAAGACATTCGTAGCAGAAGCCTTGACCTCGAGAGCGCAGGACACGAACACAATACGAGCTCAACCATTTATTCTTGCATCCTGCACATCTTACATCTGCTGTTACAAACGATACCTAATTTATATGCATGTGACGCCAGAAGGCACTGCCTAGTTAGTAATCTCCGCATGGGTTTTAAGTCTTCCCTCTTTAGAGATATGAGCAACTTTTTAAGTCTGATGTCGCAGGATTTTCACATGTTTTTAGAAATCTTACAGACCCGCGCTTTTTTACATGCCTTTCCTGCTTTATGGATCTTATAAAACCCCTGTTTCTTTCTGATTTGGCCCTAGCTGGGAACCTCTACCGCCGTTTCATGGAGTGAAGCGACCTCCTTTACAAACTCGTCGGTCTTTCCGTTACCTTCTATCTCTTTATGATCAGGAAGCCAGGATAGATGTATGGTCCGGCCTGAACGATTTCTCTACATAGCTCTTTTGCATTCCAGGACACTTCTTGATGAAGTACTTTGTGAGATTATTGCCTTAATTGCCACCTGACTATCAGTATATATATTGAAGCAAGTGCATCTTAAGCACGCTTCCTCCAAAATTGTATGGCTATAAGTTTTTCCTGAATGACACTAAAGGAGCCTCCAGGATTTACTTTTTTTTATCGACCAAGCAGACTTGACCCCTTCCGTTTATTTTAAACCATTAATATACACGTGTATGCTACCTTCTACCATTTCCGCACTCTTGGGCCAACTTTATTTCCTATCCGTCATTTCCCATTGAACCCTCGAGAGCGGCAGCTTTCGTGTTTTTTCCTTCGTCCAAATTTTCTTTACGAAACTATTTCCTTCTTCCCGCATATAAAAACATTTTTTTTTTGAATTTTCTATTCACGCTACGTTTTTATTTTCACGCGCCATCATGAAAAGCTTGTAGAGCATTCTTTGAACTAGTGTGTAATTTATTTTTTTTTATTCCGAGAAAACAGTTATTGTAATTTTACTGGCTTTGTTGTCGTACAGCTGCTTTAGCCGAATTCTTGAGCGCCCTTCCCCAAACTAAAGGCCATATTATATATGAAGCTGTGACACTTTGCGTTGCAGTCACTGGCATTCAGATTCACCACTATATAATACTAAAAATTTCACAAAAGCAATCTGGAAACCTGATTCACTAAATGAGGTGAATGAATGCTCTTATATAATACGAACTCTCATTCACACGAGAAAACCCGACGCGTTGCGTTACACATAATATGCCCCTAAGTTTCTCCAATTTTTTAATTACCTACTGTAGCACCAACATTTGTCATACTTTTTAGCAAACTTGGATATTTAGGTTGCAGTCGCATTAATTTAACTGTAATAATTGTTACCGTTAATTTTAGCAATGCAATTCTCATTTAACTCTTAAATGATGAATGATGCGTCTGCTTCTTATCGCCATTTGTTACAGCAAGAGCCATTGCAAGCTGCGTTGCTGAACTATTAAAACGTTTTTTTTTGTTCTTTTTGCTGCGTTGTCTCCGCATTTCTATGTTGCCATTTGAAAAATTATTGTTGCATGTTTTTGTTGTTGTCATTGTTTGTTATGTGTCACAAACTAACTACAATTACAATGTGCATGTTGCATAATTACGCTGACCCTAATCGCGCTCCAAATACGCACGCTTAATGCCAGCTCACGAGCGAGTTTGTTGCAAAACAAAACAAAGCTCATCAAAGTGGAGGCAGCAGCAACAACAAAAAAGCGATTTTTATGTAAATTGTTAGCGCTTGTAATTGAGGCAACAACAATAACTTTTACAACAATAATACAAAACAAGTAAGGAAGACTAATTTCGGGTGTAACCGAACATTACATACTCAGTTGAGAGCTGTGGAGACAAAGTAGGGGAAAATCACCATGTTGTAAAAAGAACCTAGGGTAACCCTGGAATGTGTTTGTATGACATGTGTATCAAATGGAAGGTATTAAAGAGTATTTTAAGAGGAAATGGGCCATAGTTCTATAAATGGACGCCATTTAGGGATATCGCCATAAAGGTGGACCAGGCCTGACTCTAGAATTTGTTTGTACGATATGGGTATCAAATGAAATGTGTTAATGATAATTTTAAAAGGGAGTGGGCCCAAGTTCTGTAGGTGGACGCCTTTTCGAGATATCGCCATAAAGGTGGACCAGGGGTTACTCTAGAATTTGTTTGTACGATATGGGTATCAAATGAAAGGTGTTAATGAGTATTTTAAAAGGGCGTGGTCCTTAGTTCTATGGGTGGACGCCTTTTCGAGATATAGCCATAAAGATGGACCAGGGGTGACTCTAGAATTTGTTTGTACGATATGAGTATCAAATGAAAGGTGTTAATGATTATTTTAAGAGGGCGTGGGCCTTAGTTCTATATGTGGACGCCTTTTCGAGATATCGCCATAAAGGTGGACCAGGGGTGACTCTAGAATTTGTTTGTACAATATGGGTATCAAACGAAAGGTGTTAATAAGTGTTTTAAAAGGGAGTGGGCCTTAGTTCTATGGGTGGACGCCTTTTCGGGATATCGCCATAAACGTGGACCAGGGGTGACTCTAGAATGCGTTTGTACAATATGGGTATCAAATGAAAGGTGTTAATGAGTATTTTAAAAGGGCGTGGGCCTTAGTTCTATGGGTGGACGCCTTTTCGAGATATAGCCATAAAGATGGACCAGGGGTGACTCTAGAATTTGTTTGTACGATATGAGTATCAAATGAAAGGTGTTAATGATTATTTTAAGAGGGCGTGGGCTTTAGTTCTATATGTGGACGCCTTTTCGAGATATCGCCATAAAGGTGGACCAGGGGTGACTCTAGAATTTGTTTGTAAGATATGGGTATCAAATGAAAGGTGTTAATGAGTATTTTAAAAGGGAGTGGGCCTTAGTTCTATAGGTGGATGCCTTTTCGAGATATCGCCATAAAGTTGGGCCAGGGGTGACTCTAGAATTTTTTTGTACGATATGGGTATCAAATGAAAGGTGTTAATGAGTATTTTAAAAAGGAGTGGACGCCTTTTCGAGATATCGCCATAAAGGTGGACCAGGGGTGACTCTAGAATGTGTTTGTATGATATGGGTATCAAATTAAAGGTATTAATGAGGGTTTTAAAAGGGAGTGGCCCTTAGTTGTATATGTGAAGGCGTTTTCGAGATATCGCCATAAAGGTGGACCAGGGGTGACTCTAGAATTTTTTTGTACGATATGGGTATCAAATGAAAGGTGTTAATGAGTATTTTAAAAAGGAGTGGACGCCTTTTCGAGATATCGCCATAAAGTTGGGCCAGGGGTGACTCTAGAATTTTTTTGTACGATATGGGTATCAAATGAAAGGTGTTAATGAGTATTTTAAAAAGGAGTGGACGCCTTTTCGAGATATCGCCATAAAGTTGGGCCAGGGGTGACTCTAGAATTTGTTTGTACGATATGGGTATCAAATAAAAGGTGTTAATGAGCACTTTAAAAGGGAGTGGTGGTAGTTGTATATGTGAAGGAGTTTTCGAGATATTGACCAAAATGTGGACCAGGGTGACCTAGAACATCATCTGTCGGGTACCGCTAATTTATTTATATATGTAATACCACGAACAGTATTCCTTCCACGATGCCAAGGGCTTTTGATTTCGCCCTGCAAAACTTTTTCATTTTCTTCTACTTAATATGGTAGGTGTCACACCCATTTTACCAAGTTTTTTTCTAAAGTTATATTTTGCGTCAATAGACCAACACAATTACCATGTTTCATCCCTTTTTTCGTATTTGGTATATAATTATGGCATTTTTTCATTTTTCGTTATTTTCGATATCGAAAAAGTGGGCGTGGTCATAGTCGGATTTCGGCCATTTTTTACACCAACACAAAGTGAGTTCAGATAAGTACGTGAACTGAGTAAAGATATATCGATTTTTGCTCAAGTTATCGTGTTAACGGCCGAGCGGAAGGACAGACGGTCGACTGTGGCTTCAACCGATTTCGCCCTTTTTCACAGAAAACAGTTATCGTCCTAGAATCTAAGCCTGTACCAAATTTCACAAGGATTGGTAAATTTTTGTTCGACTTATGGCATTAAAAGTATCCTAGACAAATTAAATGAAAAAGGGCGGAGCCACGCCCATTTTGAAATTTCCTTTTATTTTTGTATTTTGTTGCAACATATCATTACTGGAGTTGAATGTTGACATAATTTACTTATATACTGTAAAGATATTAACTTTTCTTTTAAAATTTGAATTAAAAAAAATTTTTTTTTAAAAAGTGGGCGTGGTCGTTTTCCGATTTTGCTAATTTTCATTAGGCAGACATATAGTAATAACAGTAACGTTCCTGCCAAATTTCATCATGATATCTTCAACGACTGCCAAATTACAGCTTGCAAAACTTCTAAATTACCTTCTTTTAAAAGTGGGCGGTGCCATACCCATTGTCCAAAATTTTACTAGTTTTCTATTCTGCGTCATAAGTTCAACTCACCTACCAAGTTTCATCGCTTAATCCGTATTTGGTAATGAATTATCGCACTTTTTCGATTTTTCGAAATTTTCGATATCGAAAAAGTGGGCGTGGTTATTGTCCGATATCGTTCATTTTAAATAGCGATCTGAGATGAGTGCCCAGAAACCTACATACCAAATTTCATCAAGATACCTCAACATTTACTCAAGTTATCGTGTTAACGGACAGACGGACTGACGGACATGGCTCAATCGAATTTTTTTTCGATACTGATGATTTTGATATATGGAAGTCTATATCTATCTCGATTCTTTTATACCTGTACAACCAACCGTTATCCAATCAAAGTTAATATACTCTGTGAGTTCTGCTCAACTGAGTATAAATAGGTGAACTTTCAACTGTAATTCCTTCGGTTGCTGTGTTTGCGGCTCTAGCACGCAATGGGGCGCGTTGCAATCTTCATGTTGCACAGCCCACACATTCACACATACATACACTTGTTTGCTTTGGTGTTGCTGCTGGTGTAATTACTTTTGTTTTTTTAGCTTTTTTAGCTTCTTTTTTTTGTCTAGTTAATACGCTATGAGTTAGCTTTTATACAAAAAAAAATATGCAAAAGTAGCACAGCTTTAATTTTCTTTCTTTTTTCACCGTCGCTCCTAATGCCATCCCATCAGGGTGTCGCATGTCCGTCCGTGTCACGCACTAATTCCCCTCAACACGCATTTCCAAATACATAATTATAGGCTGTTTTTTGTTTCCTCATTGCACGCATTCCATAACTTTTTTGAGTTTGACTAAGACGGCTGCAAAATGATGCACTCACCCGAATGTGTCCCATTGTATAAAATTAAAAATACAGATTAAGACACTAACGATTGAACTTAAAGTTCAAATTTAATAGTATTTTCTAGCTCCCGTCTAGCATCTGATTTGTCAAATGATAACGGCATTTGTGTAAGCTGCATTGCTGTATTATTTGGCTCACAACTGCAGTGGTCGCCGACAGGAAGCTTACAACGTGACATTATGAACTCACTCTTACTTTTAAAGTTTTTTTGTTATATTTTAAGCTCAACGCCTTTTGTGCTGCTTCTTCTTTTTGTTAATGCCTTGTAATCTTTCATTAGAATCTCAGCCGACTGTTGCTATATTTATGGTATATTTTGGACATATTCGACTTAATTATGAAATTATTCCTCTTGCGTAACGTTTGGTTTTACATCGACCTAAATATTTTTCCAAATTTCTAAATATGCCACAAAATAATAAGCATTTTTATAATTTATTTAATAATTTGGGAAAAATTTAAACAACGTGACATCAGGACGGACAAGGCGACAGATGTTTCGATTATACCTTGTAAATCTCTTCAAAGCCTTTTCTTCCGGGAGTGGGAGTCGAACCCGCACTCCTACGATAGTTGAAATGGTTACAAACTCATTCAGCTACGTCATGCCTTAGACCCAGAATTGAAGGTAAGATAACTAAAAACGGTATCTGTCACTGTGACTCCTCAGCCAGCCCTAGCGGGACAGGGGGCTTAGAATATACCCGCGGTAGGTATGCTTGTCGTAAGAGGCGACTAAAATACCAAATTGATTCAAGGGGTTGTGTAGCGCAACCCTCTCAAGGGGTTGCCAGCGCATTATATAGCTTCTTCAACCCAATTGTCAACCTCGCCTTCCCGTGGCGAATCCTGTTTCATTAACCGCCGAGGCTCTGGCGACCCCAAACTCCTGATGGATCCAGGGGACGGCTTAGAAGGTTGCATGTGGTCATACCAAATCGCTTCCGAGATGGTCGAGCTAGTACCTTTATGGTTCTTGTTACCGGAACGGACCATCAACATCGATAACACTCTCCAAGGCCTTCGGGGAGTGTCCTTATCGCTACAACAACAACAACTCCTGCGTCACAGTCAATGTGACTCCTTATTCACAGGAGTCCTCACCATGTGGCAAGCAGAGAAAAGGTGGGAGAGTACAATGGGTTGTACGATATTAAAAGCCACATGGCCAGACTACAAAGAAAGAAGGAAAAGTAGTATTCTAAGTAGATCCACAGCCCCAAAATTTATTGCGATCCGCACCGGTCATTGGTCTTTAGGCACGCAGTAGCTGCAAGACATAACCACCAAAGAGACAGTTGGCCATTTACACAGCCCTAGCTAAAATACGTCTAAGATCCTTCGGAAGCGCCTTTTTGGAAAGTCAGAACATTTTCAGCTAATGCGTTCTCCAAATATTTTTAATTTTATTAAAAACCCTGGCTGGTTGTAACATATATCCAATCTAATATTCAGTAGAGTTGCGGCCGAAGTGTTGTGGTGGTAGCTTGCTTCGCCTACCACACCGAAGATCCTGGATTTAATCCCCGGGCAAAGAAACATCAAAAATTTAGAATCAATCAGAAAAAAGTTTTTCTAAGAGGGTCGCCCCTCGGCAGTAATATGCAAATACTAGGAGTGTATTTCTGCCATGAAAAGCTTCTCAGTGGAAACTTATCTACCGTAGGGGGTCGTATGAAACATGTATGTTCCCTCCCTCTAATTTGTAGGTAAGATTAAAAAAAAGCACAACGCAAATTGGAAGATAAGCTCGGCCCAAATCTCTTCGGAGGCATATCGCACTTTTGTCTTCTTATTTTCAGTAAGTTTAGACTACTATTTGGGCGAGATGGGCTGCAGCGATTATACCTGCCTACTAACTCCCTGGGAACAGCTACATTTTAATAAGTTTTTAGTCGTCATAAATATAAGTATATTGACCTTACCCATCTTGAATTATCTCGGTATTGTTTTCATTTCGGCAATATTTACAGATCATTCCTCCCCGCTTCCCAGAGAATAGTTTTTTTAGATTTGGTACAACAAATTCGATATAGACCAAGAATATTTTGCGGGCTGAATCGAGGCCAAAGCAGTGTTGGGAGTTGGGCTGATATGCATGTAAAAAAAAAAATCATGTTAGTTATATTTCATATCAATATTGGGTCATCACATTCAAATTTATGATAAATATGCTTTGGGTACAAAAAAAATATATGCACCATACATATTTTTTTTGTACCCAACTGTTGCAATCTCTAGTTTATATTGAATACCGTATACGAGCGCGAAACACGAATATTTTCTCTTCGAAGTAAACAATTCGGCAAATGTATACTGAAGATTTAGATTTATAACCCAATCCGTGTTAAAATATCTTATTTTCGTTCACTTTATCCGTTATCATTCTGAAAAATTTCGGCAGATAATTCTGTAAAATATTTTAATCCTCTGTGTACCTATACAACTCTCTTTAATCTGACCTTAAGAGAAAATCGTAAAGATTGAAATATGGAAAATAAATTTGGTTTGAAGGCATTTCATTGTCCTGACAGTAACTTTGAAAATTTTACAAGGCATAACTTGTAAAGGCATCATTTGGCATTTGTATATAGCGTCTGATTCAGTTCAGAACGATTAAGATTTCGCATGAAATTTACAAAAACATTTTGCCTGCCACAAAAAAGCACGTTTGCTATTTAAAAGCGTAAAAATTATGAAATTTAAAACTTAACACGCACCAAATAAAATACACGCACTCAAACAAATTGTTAATGAAGGAAAGAATGTATATTAGGGTGGTCCTCAATGTGACAAAAATATGTTTATATTAATTTCACACAGAGAGCTAATGAATTATTTTGAGAAGTTTTCTACATTAACGCGCTTATTGAACTCCATCTTGAATACCAATTAAAATTTTTAGAGCCGTCTTGTCGTGTTCTATAGCTTTGAAGTTCATCCGTCTGATAAAAAACTTTTTTTATGAACGAAATTTGTGTTTATAGGGAAAATACAGTTTAAAGCTCACATGGGGAAACGAGTCTTAATTGTTTAAATATTGTTTTAATTATTTCCTAATCGAAAGAAAAATATTGTCAGCTAGGCTTGCTGTTTTCCATTTCAACAACAAAACGAAATATTTCGTTAATGTAGCAAGTGGCTCTGTGTGAAAGGCTAATTCTTATTATTTCATTAGAAATCTGAATGATTTTCAATGCCTTTATCTATATAACTGCAGTCGAAGATATCGCATTTGAATTTTAGTTCTGATTCTAAAGAGCTAAAGTAGAGTTCATACTATTATATAAATAAACGAAGCTTTGAATTTTTTTTTTATCAAAAATTTATTTATTGGATATTATTGAAGATTTTACGTCTCAGACAGAAAAAGTGTCTCGTTTTTGATAAGGGCCTGGCTGGATTTCTCATTTTAATATTTTGCCTATTCCAGGGAAAGCATAACAAGGCCATCAACAGTTTGTTTATACTTTTTACGCATGATTCCAGCTAATTTTGTCTACCTAGGTGCTGTCCAGTTTTTGTAGGTAGGTAGGTAAAGATGACCCAAGTAATAATGTCTATCTAGATACTGCACATGCCGGAAGAAATTAGGATAATGAAATGAAAAAATCGGGTTTTTTGTTCTTAAGTCAACAAACATTCGGTAAAATTGCTCGCATTATGGTAAATTCAACCAAGTTTTTGTCAAGAGAGCAAACTTTCTTAGCTATTTCAAAAATTACAAACTCTTTATCAATCTAACTGATTTCATTGTTAATTTCAGCGGCGAACAATTGTTAATATTATGCAAATACATCAGTTAATTTTAAAGAGAAGTTTACGCTCACGGCGTTCACAAATTTGTTCACCGAACGAAAAAATACATTAAGCCGCCAAAAAATTTATATTTGCTGGCGACAAAAGTCGTCTAACCTTACACATTAGTACTATTGATAATATGACAACGTTAGTTTTCCATTTTGAATTCATAAGTGAAAAATATAGTACCAAATGCTGTAATGTAAAAAAGACATTAAAAATTTAGATACATGAAACCATTAACATTTTTAACGTTAAAACAATAGGACATATTGTAGAAATGACAACGAATATGAAAACTTGAATTTATCAAAATTTTTTTTATGTTAAAGCAACATAGTTCGATGTGAAATTTACAACGAAAATTACATTTTAAACTTTTATTGTACTTAACATGACGAAATTTCGACTATACATTGTCAATTTGCATTCAGTCTGGTGCCGCAGAAATCTCTGTCAAAAGAAGAGCCTTCACTGTTGTTCTAGTATTGGCCTGAATCTGTTACTTTAACAGAGCTATGACTCACAATTGTTGCAATTTTGTTTTTGTTGATTTGACTGTCAATTCAGAATCAAAAATTTGTGCGAAGTTAATTCAATATGCTCATTCCATTTCAAGACACCTGGTCCGTGCAGGACATGATTTTTGATCTTTACGAAATTTTAATATGTGGTTCTTTGGCCAAAATAATGAAATACGTGTTGTTTTTTTTTTGCCTCATAAAAATTTTTTTTCGGATTTATCGGCAATTTAATTCCATAAAATGCAATCGATATTTTATTCACCTATTTTTTCGACTGTTAATAACTTTGTCAAAAATTAACTGATTCTCATGATTTTTTCTTTAAAATGTTCGATATTATATTTCCTTTTATATAAATTTATAAACAATAGCATATAGTTCAAAAAACATAACTTTTTGAAAAAGTCATAAATTTTTACTAAATACAAAAAAAAATGTTTTTTTAGCTATATGCTATTGTTTATAAATTTAAATAAAATTAAAAGTAATAGCGAACATTTCAAAGAAAAAATCATGAGAATCGGTAATTTTTGACAAACCAATTGTATGCTGATATGCATTGGATCAATATATAGTGGAAAAAAATGTTTAATATTCAAAACTTCATATCTCGAAAACAACGAATTTTGGCTAATAGGCACTTAGAAAAAGTTTAAACAAAAAAATAACCTTTTTTTAGATATTAATTTTTGAAAAAGTCATAAATTTTTACTTAATACTAAAAAATGTTTTGTTTTAAACTACAATATTCTATTGTTTATAAATTTATATAAAAGTAAATATAATATCGAACGTTTTAGAGAAAAAATCACGAGAATCGGCTAATTTTTGACAAAGTTATTGACAGGCTCAGAAATAGGTGAATAAAATATCGATTGCATTTTATGGAATTCAATTGCCGATAAATCCGAAAAAAAATGTTAATGAGCCAAAAAAAGACACGTGTTTCATTATTTTGACCAAAGAACAACATATTAAAATTTCATCAAAATCAAAAATCATGTCCTGCACGAACCGGGTGTCTTGATATGGAATGAGCCAATAGCAAATTGACTGAATTTTCGGTTGCATTGGCCGATAATTCGGTAGATTTTACCGCTTTTTTTTCTGATAGCGTAGCTTTTTCTGCTTTAAAGCGTGGCATGAAATGAACAGGCTTTTTAGTGCGAAGGAAGATTTAATGTTTTATGCTTTTTCCATGTTGTAGCTTGAAGCACCAGAAAGTGTTTTCTATCATAGGGCATATCTACACAGAGCCCAGGCTAAGTATGGTTTATCCTAGATTATTTTCCAATCGGAATATAAATGTTGGTATTCTTTGGAGGAGGTGGGTTTAGGGAGTCTTCTAGGATCATCTGAATATATGTACATATGTATATACCGATGTAGAAACTCACACTGAGAAAAAACTTTTAAAGTACTTACTTACTTAATTGGCGCTTAACCGTCTAAAGGATTATGGCCGTCCAAAAAGGCGCGCCAGTAGCTCCTTCGCTCCGCCAACCGGCGCCAATTGGTCACACTAAGGGAGTTTAAATCGTTTTCCACCTGGTCCTTCCAACGGAGTGGGGCCGCCCTCTACCTCTGCTTCCATAGGCGGGTTCCGATAGAAACACTTTCTTAGCCGGAGCATCATCTTTCATTCGCATAACATGGCCTAGCCAGCGCAGCCGCTGCGTTTTAATTCGCTGAACTATGCTGATGTCTGCGTATAGCTCGTACAGCTCATCATTAAATCTTCTTCGGTACTCGCCATCGCCAACGCGTAGAGGTCCATAAATCTTTCGAAGAATTTTTCTCTCGAACACTCCCAAAGCCGCTTCATCTGCTGTTGTCATGGTCCATGCTTCTGCCCCATATAGCAGGACGGGTACGATAAGTGACTTGTAGAGTATGATTTTCGTTCGCCGAGAGAGTACTTTACTTTTCAATTGCCTACCTAGTCCAAAGTAACATTTACTTTTAAGGTACACCCTAATATATATACAAAAGTTAAAATAAAGCACCTAAACGTCAAAAAAAAAAAAACATATGTAGTACATACTTTAATTTAAATCGTTACTATTGAGAAAAACAAAATTTTAAAATTTCATGCTCGTGATTTTAGTGGCATTTCTACCCTTGATCTCCTCCAGGCAAGCAACTCAACACAAACAAAAATGAAATTTGAAGCCATAAAGCCATTTTCATACAAATAATTTTTGTTGGCTTTTGTTATGACTGACTGACGGACTGGTGCAATGATTGACTAAATGCCTGCTTGCCTGCTCTTTCGCTATACTCAAAACCAAATCGTACCAACACAGATACATGCATAAGTATCTTCACGAATTGTTCAGCAAACCTACAAAGATTTTAATGCTTAAATGGCTGGGAAATTCAGTGAAAATGTTGCAAGAAATTTCTCTCTCATATTTTTGTAACTGTGAGTTTTCGCAATAATAAACATAGTTGATGTACAAATCTCGCTGCTAAGGTTTGCCTGCCTACCTGAAGAAAAGGTAAATAAATATTTTGAAAAGGACTTCTTGATGAGAGTGAATGAGATGCGTGCTTCTTCTGCAATGTATTGAGTTTCACTGTTCAGAGAGCACAAACAGTGAGCGTAGATGTAGATATTTGTTTGTGTGCGCAAAATAGGTAAATACAAGTATCCTTCAGCAGGATTCAAAAGATCAAACAAATTGTATGAGCAGATCACGTAAATCTGTCTATAAATAGAGGTTGTATGCGTCTATGAGACACCATTAGTGATAAACACCTTCAAGGAATTTGTTTAGTTTAGAGAAGTTGTGAATGTTAGTTTGATCTCATGAATCGGTTAACAAGAAAAACAAAAATATTTTAGCTTTAATAAATTTTTAACATAAAGTGGACATTAATAACGAATTAATTGGTTTCATATTGTACATAAGTGTTCAGGTTTTATATCTATGTATAAGTGCGTAAATTTCCCGCCAAAATTTTAGGAGTTTAACAATTTTGTGCATCAATCCTGAAATTAATGCTGTATTTTTATTTAAGCAACCAAATCAAAACAAGGAAGGAATAGTTATTTGAAAGTCACAAACATAGTAGAATAGAAAATCCATTTAGATCTTCAGATTCTAACACGAAAATAGCAGTGGCTAATTATCAAATTTCGTCCGTTAAAATATCTTTTTTTACTCTCAATAAATTGGGGAAAAACTGAGTCGCTAGTTGGATAAAACAACTTTTTTTGAAATTATGGAAAGACGTCCTCAATTGTTGGGTCATTTGATAATGATCAGTAGAGCGATATTCTTCATACAAAAAAAGCATTGAACGCAATATTCATTGAGTAGAATAGAATATGCGATTGAAGTAGTGCACTGTGACCTAAATATGAACGGCGCGCTAACAGAAGTTTTCGCAGTGCCCTGTGATAACTACTATTATTATTCTAATGTTATTTCTGTGTTGTGACCTTCTATCATAGATTTTGCTAGACGTAGTACGATCGTTTAACGCTAGTGCTCCTCTCAAATTGTTATTCCTTCCTTTATGGTGTGGAACGCTGCGACCAGGAAGGATTGAAGTACTATGCGTCCTCAGACTAGTACAATATTTAGGAGACCAAAGTGTTGTACCATCCCTCGATCCATTCACGAATATAACAGATACTTACATGGGTCACAACCTCCAAAATTATTTGGTTTTTTCATCTTAGAAGGCGCGTCGCTACTATCCCATTTCATTTCATTCGAAAAGCGACACCAGAGCCTTTCGTTGTTTTTGTTGGTTGTAGCGATAAGGACACTCACCGAAGGCTTTGGAGAGTGTTATCGATGTTGATGGTCCTTTGCCGGATGCAGATCCGGCACGTTCCGGTAACAAGCGCGATTAAGATACTAGCCCGACCATCTCGGGAACGATTTGGTATGACCACATGAAACCTTGTGAACCTTTCGTCACAGCTGTGAGTGCAGCTTTCCTATATCAGTGAATACTATTTTCAGCAAACTTTATCTGATTTAGTAACACAATTTCATCGTTGGCTTTCTGGGACCTCTTAATATAACACAGTGGGTTTTGAATGTAGGACCATAATAGCAATTATATCGGTTTATTTCGTGTGTCGAAAAAGAAGCCTTGACCGAAAAAATTTGGTATGTGAAAGTTTATGAATCTTATCTCAAAGATCAGCTTTTTTAAGTTAGACCACTCAAATAGCTTGTACCTTCATGGGACATCCAGCAATGCAGGTGGTTTTATACGAAATTATTTTCCATCCTGTATCTGGCGTATATGCCTTGAAGAGGTTTCATGCGTTTTGCTGAGGAATGGCAATGACCTCTGGCATAGATATTATTCAAGCCCAAAAACCAGTTGTTTAGTTATTTTTTATATTTCGTATTAAAAACTTTTCGGCCGATATTTTCGAACAAAAACTTGTTTCTTTTCTCCTACGCGTTTCGATATTTTTCTACATCTTCATCAGGGAGTTTGGTTTTTTGTTTCAAGAACATAAATAATCATTTGTCTGACTCTTTCTGTTTAAGTATCCGATTTTTATAGGACTCAGATTCAAATTTATGTTCGAAACTTTTCGAAGCCAAGAGGACGGAATTATTTTATAACATCAATTCTGGTTCTTGAAATGGTTTTTCAGTTTGGCCGTCGTCCTTGCGGTCAGTTCAACCCAGCCAAGCTTGGAGTCTTTTTTTTTTACCAAATAATCAACTGATCCTTACTGGTCAAATGATCTAAAAAGCCGGATATCTTAGGAGATATTAATGAATCTGCAAGGAGATCGGACCCGGTCACCTTTGATGGAATCTTCGACTAGGGTCATCGAAGTATATGGGGTATTACTAAAATATATTAATTTAACTACATAGAACTTAAATTTAATTTTTCAACTTAAAACTTAAATTTTTTTGTTTTATTTCAGAAATTTTCCTAACGACTGGCATACACTCAAGAGACTTGAAACCCGCCAAATTTAAATTTACCTTCCACCAATATATTTATATATTTTCATTATATCTGAATAAAAACTAAATAAGCAGCATAAGCACCCATAGAAACAAGCGTACATCTACGGGCAGCAATACAAAGCATGGGCGAATTGGAAGAGAAGGAGACAGGACCAACAGAAACTTCACCACAACAAGAGGTCGTTGACGAACCCAAAGAAACCGACAAAATGCTCGATAAAAAAGACGATAACGAAACAGCCGTGCAGCAAACAGAAAACACTGGCGCAAAGGATAGCAAAAATCCAAGCCCCAACACAGACACGAAAAAGGCTGCTTCATCGAAACCAACAACACCAACTTCACTGGGTAAAAAATCACCCACACAATCGGTTGATAAACTCAGCGCTGCTGGTGATGGAGAAGCGCAACCAGCGAAGGTAAATGGTGGTGGAAGCAATGGTGATGAAATTATTAACATACCCGAGACGGCTAAAGCCGATGATAATGGGGAGAAG
Organism: Eurosta solidaginis; assembly: GCF_040869045.1. Lineage (NCBI taxonomy): Eukaryota > Metazoa > Arthropoda > Insecta > Diptera > Tephritidae > Eurosta > Eurosta solidaginis. Next base: position 254,839,913 of record NC_090323.1, on the reverse strand, counting down.
AAAATGTCGACTGAGGATCGTGAAGTTAAACCGAAAAAGATACCAATTGGCGGTTTAAAATTGCCTGGTTTCTTTATGAAGAATAAACCAAAAGTGGATGGTGATGGTGCTGATGGTGAACTTTTGGAACGCGAGAATAAGGATGAATCGACTGGCGATGGTGCGGCCGCTGCTGACGGGCAAAAGGTCAAGAAGGAAGAGAAACCACGTAGTAGTTTTGGCGAACGCTTGCGTAACTTTTTCGTGCGTAAACCAGCAGCCGAGAAGCAGCAGAACAAGCAGACAGCGAACGGGGATGCGGATGCTAAAAGTGGTGAGTTGATTGAAGAAGACTAAGCATCTGTAAAAGATCTGGGCACAACCAAAGACAACCCCTTTCTTACTTGTTGTTGTTGATTTAATTTTGTGTGTTTTCAATTTGTAGAAGCTACCGCTGAGGCCGCTGCCGCTGATGGTGCCGAAGCTAACAACATAACCAACGCCTCGGATGCGCCACCACAAAAACGGGGACTTTTGAATGCAATCAAGCTGCCCATTGCCAATATGATACCAAGGAGGAAGACAGATGACGATGTTGAGCTCGGCATGGGTAAGGCGGGTTTGGCCTCAATGGAAACGCTTGATGATTCGATGAAAGATCAAGATTGTGTTGATAAGGCACCCGCAAAGAATAATGGCACCGATGAGATAACAAAACTAAAGAAAACGCCAAGTGGTGAAATAAAGCAAGCTTCCCCAGAGGAGGTATGTACAAACTAAAGCTTAGATTGCCTGTTTTTTGTAGTTTAAAAGAGCAGCAAAGTCCCTCCCCACTAGCAAAAAAAAAAAGACAACTAACTTCAACTCATTTCTCCATATTCCCCCAACAGAAAGCACCCGAAGAACCCGAATTGCCCATATCATTTGCCGATCGCTTACGCTCATATCGTTGCTCTGTGGATGATGGACTCATCGTTTTAGGCATCTTCCTCTTCATCATACTTCTTATTGTAATCGGATTTGTGCTCTCGCGTGAGACACTCATCTCACCACCAGTGCGTGAGGGTCGCTACATAGATGCTGTCACTGGCTGTGGCATGGTTGAGGGACTGCAACAGGATGGTGCATTTGCTTTCCGTGGCATACCCTATGCTCTACCACCTGTGGGTGATCAACGTTGGCGTCCAGCGCAATTGATTGGTGGCATCGATGATTGTTGGAATGGCACTTTGAAGGCTCACAATATCAGCAATTATTGTACACAACGTTTGGGCAATGGCACCATTATAGGCGATGAAGATTGTCTCTATTTGGATATTATTACACCGCATGTACGCTACAACAGTCCAGTACCGGTTATTGTGCTAATAGGCGCTGAAACTCTAACGGGTCCAGCACCGGGTGTTCTTCGTCCCTCAGCACGTTATGCACGTTCACATGATGTCGTTTTTGTGCGTCCCAATTTCCGCTTGGGTGCATTTGGTTTTCTTGCATTGGAAGCGCTCACCAAAGATGCTTATCCGCGCACCTCAGGCAATTATGCGCTCACCGATATTATTGCAGCACTCAAATGGATTCAATTGAATATCGCACATTTTGGTGGCAATCCAAAGTCGGTTACTTTACTGGGGCATCGCGCTGGTGGCACACTTGTTTCGGCCTTGGTTACATCAAATAAAGTTAACGATCTCTATGCACGCGCTTGGGTTACTTCCTCGTCGGCGATCTTCCCTGGCAAGCCACTCGAAGAGTCTCAAAAACGTAATGAACAATTTATGACTGCTGTGGATTGTCGTGATGTCGGTTGCTTACGCGCCGCTTCCAGTGAACAAATATGGGCTGCCACACCCGACACATGGTTACACTTCCCCGTCGACATACCTACTGTGGATGAGAATCCGACTGCCCATCATAAGTGGCTCGTATTGGATGGTAATATTTTACAACGTCACCCAGCCGAAGCTTGGAAGGAAGAAAATACTGGCAACCCGAAACTTGTTATGGGTGCAACAGCACATGAGGCACACACCGAACAATTGCGGCAGCGACATGCCAATTGGACTGCTGACGAAGTGCGCGCTTATATTGCAGCCTCCAAAATTGGTGCACTCAATCTAACCGATGAAGCTATACGTCTTTATAATGCCACAAACTATCGTAGTTTGGTCTCGATGATCACTGACATACGAACCATTTGTCCGTTGCTAACCAATGCCCGTCTACAACCGTCAGTGCCATTCTATGTGGTGCAACAGGGTGAGGGTGAACAACAGTTAGCCACCATCGATACCGATGTGTTAGCGATTTTAGGACGCTATGAGCCACACACGGTAGAACAGCGACGATTTGTATCATCAATGCAACAATTATTCTATTATTATGTTTCACATGGTACAGTGCCGCAATATGATCCAAGTAGGCGTGTGCTGAATATTGGGCAAGATCTACTGCCACAACAAGATCATCCGAATTGTAATTTCTGGATAAGTCATGATATTGTGCCGCGTTATGCACGCATCGACTAAAGTATATGTGGAATAGGGAAGTAAGTTGCCGTAAAGGTAGCGAGATGATGAGACGTTGAAAGCTGACGACAAATAGGAGTCGTACTTCGGAAACAAAAACCTGATGAGAAATATTGAATAGACGAAGAAGTGAATTGAATGCACTTGGCTGTGGTTTGTAAGAGCGCGTATTGAGAACAAAATTCGAATAAGGAAAATGTAATATCGGTTGCCGTGTTGAGTCCACTATGGCGCACTATACGAGTTATTCAGCACATGCATACCAGAGCGGAGAAAAAAAATGCTTAACTTGGGGGTGGAGCATATCTTAAAATACAGATTTTTAAAATTTTGTTAGAAAATTTCAAATACTTATTTAATTAAGGGCCGTTTTTCACAAGAAACAGGGGAAAACGGCCCTAAATTTTTTTTTTTTTTTGCTTCTTTTTCAATGTAATGTTTTTTTTATTATATTTTTTTAAAAAGTGCACTAGGAACATTAAAGAAAAAACATGTTTCTAATTTTTCAAAAAAGTTTATTCCAATTCTTCCTGATTTTTAAGCCTTTTTTTAATTAACAATTTTAAAAGTGCTACGTTTGTTTTTCGAAAATTTTTTTTATTTCGAAACTAATATTTATTCAAATTTTTTATACATAGGAATTTTTGAAATTTACTTTAGAAAAATAGTTAAATTTTCTTAATAAAACAACTACACTTTTACATTTCGAACGAAATTTTCCAGAATTTTATTTAACAAAGGGATTTTTGAAAAAAAAGAATAAAATTTTTTTTTAACATTCGAATGCATTTCAAAAAAATTTATTTGTGTTATTTTAACGAAATTTTCAAATATTATTTGTTTTTTTTTTTTTTTTGTAATATTAATTATACAAAAAATTTGAAAATTTTTAAGAGAATTTGAATTTTTTCAAAAATTTTCTTTCACAAGATGTATGAAAAAGAGAAACTTAAAATATTATGAAACTTTTTGAAAGAAAATTTAAAAAAAGTCTTTGAATTTTTTTAAATATTCGTTATCTATTTTTCAATTTCGTGTGTTTTAATTTACTTTAGAAAGTTTTTTTTTTTTTTTTGTTAAACTTGTTTTAATTAAAAAGAAAACATTTTTTTTACATTCCAAAAAAAAAATTTTCTACGATTTTTTATAAACGTGTGAATTGTTCAAAAAAGAAAAATAAAATTACATCTATTTCAACATTAAAATTGAAGAAATATATTTTTTACATAAATATATTTCCTAAAATTTCACATTATGCGTAAAAAACCAAATCCTTGAAATGTTATGATCAGTTTTGTTTCAACATTTAAAAAATAGTGTGTTTTAAATTCAAATTTTGGAAAAAATTAAAAATTTTATTTTATTTATATTTTACATCATATCAATAACATCATATCAATATGGTAAAGAAAAATCTTGAATATACTGAAAACTTTTTATTTATATATTTTTCCAATTTTTTCTTCATAATTAAAATGTTAGTATAAATTTTTAAAAAATTTCTAATCAAAAAAATAAAAGGAAAAAGATTTCGAACTTTTTGTGTTTAAGAACTTTTTATCGATTCGCTTTTAACTTTTTTTTAATACTCCGCCCTCAGGTAGGTATATAAGACATTTTTTGTTTGCTCTATCCTATAATACAAATACATCATTCAATAATACATACATAACAAGGGTCCATTCACAAATGAATGCATTTATATAGTAAAAAAAATTGTATAGGCAAAACATTTAAGAACATTGAAGAAGAAGAAACAACAATTAAAATGCGAAAGTTGTAAAAATTTGAAATTTTTGTTCAAAAACTTTTAATTGCTGCGCAGAAAAAAGGTTTTTGAAATTTAAAAAAATATTTAAAATCAATAAATGATAACGGTACTTTGCCCCTTTTCCCTTAGAATTTAGTTATATGGGTCATTCCATGTCAAATCAAACTGTGATTGCGTCGACCTTTTTCGATTAGGCTTATAAGTTTTCTTTCCTCATTATTTTACTTTTTTCTCCAAATATTGCTTTTAAAAAACTAAATCAAGTTTTCATACATTTATTCACACTCATATTCTGAAAAATATTGAAATATTTAAAAACTTTAAACTGGTTAAATTGAATTTTTTAGTATTATGATTTTTGAAAAAAATATACAACTTTTAGGTTTTATAATTTTTAGCGATGTAAATTTAACTGAAAATTTTTTCAGTTTGTAAACTATTTGAATCTTGTCTCTGGAATTTTATCATAACGAACGAAATTTTTTTACCAAGAACTATCAAAATCGAAATAAGTTTCTTTGAACCATTAGATGATTTGTCATGGAATGCCCGAAATATAAGTAAAACAAATTTCAATTTTGAATTTTTTTCGCACTTTGAAAACTTTATCTTTTTATACATATAAAAATTTTCTTACTCAAAATTCAAAAACAAAAAAAACGGAATCTACTTAGTGGCTAAGCAATGCTAGTTTTTATATGTAAATTTAATTTAAATTAAAAAAACACTTTTTTTAAATAAGTGTTTAATTAAATTTTGATTAATATATGTAAATTTAAAAAACAAAAAAATTAAACCCAATTAGCGCACGCTCTATTATCATTGTTTCGAATATTTGTCTCAAAAACGTATATGTATATGTATGTATAAGTTTTATATGTATGTATGCTTTTTTTATTTACATATATATGTATACAGTATATAAGTTCGTATTTTATGTAATTTTAGCGTTAACACAAATAAAACATAAACAAACACACACACATTTAAAAAAATTCTATTAATATAAATACATATAAATAATATAATGTAAAAATGAAATACATTAAAATATAAATAATAATAAAAAAAGTGTAAAACAAAATGCTTGAAAAGTTAAAAAAAAACAAAAACTGTTTTTCCTTTTTTTCGAGTTTAGCGAAATTTTCCAAAAAGGTTAAAAAACTAAACTGAAAGTAAGTATTGTGGCGAATATTAGCAGTTCTATACATAACTACGCTGCTACTAAATAAATGCGCAACAACAAAACACAGCAAGCAGCGAAACTTATGTACAACGCAGCGAAGACCATTCACACACATAATCAGTAGCTCGAAGTGAAGAGAAATCTCTCTCACTCACAGATGTAGTCATCAGCCTAAGTAGTAACTTGCACATACACACGTATAGCTATGCGAGAGACTATAAACTACAAATATACATGTACCATGAAGCTCGCGAAGTTACTAGACCTTACGAAAATGGGTGGAGGAGGCAACAGAGAGTATAAAAGCAGCGAAAGCTGAGTAGTCAGGAAGCAGTTTGATTTAAACACGCAATTGGTTGTGAAGTACCTCAAAGTAGTCTAATAATGACCATTTTTCATCATTGAATATTGGAGTTATTTATTCAACAGTTTAGCGATTCGAACGTTAGCAGAAGGGTTGGAATAAGCGGAATTCCCCAAAATTCGTTACAGTGTTTTCGTAGTTGAAGAGCTAGGTATGCAGCAGCACAGCTCCGGAACGGGCCAGCGAAGCCAAAAAAACTTCAGTTGGATTTGTCTGTGATTTATTTCCTTTAATGACTGAATTTTTGGTTAAACTATGAAAAAATTTCACAATTCCTCGAAATCGCTCTTCAAAATATAACACACAACATAATGAAAGTATAGCAATGCTTATTAAAAAAAATGTTTTTGTTACTTGCTTGTATTAAAAAAACTAAAAATGAAGTGTAAAATTTAAATAAATAAATCTCAGTTTTCAATCTATTAAAAAATCTAACTTCCAAATATAAGACAAATCGGCTGTTCTGTGGAATGTCGAAAACTTCCTCACAGCCATGATAAAGTGAATATTCAGGTGTTCTTAATCGGTGGACGTTCTCCCTTCCGTTTAGGTTAGGTTAGGTTGAACTGGCCGGTCCATGAGGGCCTCACATAGACTGAATGAGTCCGTAGTGTTACCAGAAGTTTGTTTTAACGACCAAACTGAAAAACCCTATCAAAAACCAAGACCTATGTTATAAAATAACTCCGTCCTCTTGGCAAATACTAGAAGCTTCCTAGGACTTAAGCCACTTGCTGCTTCTAGATCTGACAGTTGTATAACTCCTGGAGTCTTAGCCTGGCAAGCGCAGGGCACGAGCACAGAACGTGCTCGATCGTTTCCTCCTCCAGCCCGCACTTCCTCCATCTGCTATCACTAACCAAGCCTAATTTAAAGACATGTGACGGCAGAAGGCAGTGTCCAGTCAGAATACCCGACATGATTCTACAGTCCTCTCTTTTTAAAGATAGAAGCGACTTTCTTAGTCTAAGGTTGTAAGACCTACACATAATTTTCGACACTTTACAGCCCCGCGCGTGAACCCACGCCTTTCCTGCTTGGTCGATTATGTGCACTTCTCGCCTTCACTTATTCTCGCCCAGTCTAATTGGGACGTCTACGGAGCAAGCTTCAAGGGATGCGCCCTTTTTCGCCAGTTCATCCGCTTTTTCATTCCCATCTATTCCCATATTCCCTGGGACCCAATATATAGATGTAGGCTTCTCCCTGTCCCGATTCTCATCAGAGACTGCTTACACTCTAACACGCATTTAGATGCTGTGCTATGCGAGATTATTGCTTTAATTCCTGCTTGGCTGTCAATATAAATGTTAACACAGTTGCAGCTTAAGCTATTCTCTTCCAGGGTTTCTACTGCTTTGGTTACGGCTACTATTTCTGCTTGGTATCCACATAAAAAGAAAGCGAAAAGTCTATAAAAACGCCCAAGAAATACTCAATAAAAAATATCATTTATATAGTAGTATAACGCGAGCCTTGAAAACAACCACGAAGCCTACAATATATGCCATTCCGCACATTCCACATTTAGACCTGGTGATGAAAAACATAGCGTTAAAAACTGCAACGAGACTCAATGCTTCGGTGCAGCTTGAGCGCAGACCACATGGTCATAGTAGTACAGCGTCATCGAATATTGGACGGATATACTATCTAGCTCCCTACCTGCGCTACCTGCTAGAGCCACTTTAGAGGTGGAAGTGTGGCGCAAGTGAGCTCAAATAGCAGACAAGGCGGTACACGTGTATATGGAAGGTTATTAAAGGGGCAGAGTCTGCGGTATACTTAGCAGATCAGGAAATGAAAAAACCCAACAAACTGCCAGATAAATGTTTTTCAGGTAAAAGTATTAGCACTGACTAAAGCAATAGTAAAAGTGGAGAAAAATTGCTTAAACTGCAGCCGCGTCAACTTTTATATTGATAGCCGAGCAGCAATTAAGGTAATAATATTTCATAGCACAACATCTACAAGTGCGTTAGAGTGAAAGCATTCACCCCTACCTATAAAATAATAAGCGGATGAGCTAGGTAATAAGGGCGCTTGTACCATTGACACTCCAATCAGATTGGGCCAGATTTGCACATGAACGACCAAGCAGGAAAGCCGTGGAACCAAGCGCGGGGTTGCAAAGTGTCGAAGGTCAAGTGTGGAGCTTACAGCCTTAGATTAACAAAGTTACTATTATCATTGAGAAGAGGATACCATGATGTGTGTTCTGGACTGGAAGTGCGGATTGGAGAATTTTGTGCTCGTGCCCGATGATCGTCAGGCTAGGACTCCAGCTAATGGGAGTGGCCCAGCTATTAGATCTAGGAGCAGCAAGTAGCAGAGGTCCTATGAAGCACCTTATATTTGCCAAGAGAACGGTGTTAAAACCGCAGGTTCTGGGGTGGCTTTCCGTAATTCGATATCGATCAAGAACGAGTATATAATAATCCGTTTTCGCTTTCCGTAACACAAATTATCGAACGTTCGGTACCAAATTAGGTGTCGAATTGCCTTTTTGAAAGTTATAATTTTATGCTTTGGTGATTATTTAGGGAATGATTTTTTCTTCAGAGATTAAGAAACAAACGCTATTTATAAAAGAAAATATTTTGATAGCCCCAAAAACTTTCTAAATCTCTTTGAAATCTGCAAACGAAAGAGATCATACCAAGATACGGGAACTAAAATGGCATCATCGAGCGTTCGATATCGGCTTGAAGTATCGAATCAACGAGTGTCGACTATCGAATTACGGAAATCCACCGCAGGTTAATGAATGTATCGAACATATATTTAAAGCTTTGGCGACTCTAATTTCCTCATGGAACTAGGGGGTAGGGCGGGTTGGCGTAGAAAGTTCAATGTGGTCATACTTAATCTTTCCCGAGATGGTCGGGCTCGTATCTTAATGGTGCTTGTTAACGGCAAGGACCATTAACATTTCCCAAAATCTCCGCCGAGTGTCCTTATCGTTATAACAACAACAACATTGATAACACAGCCCCACAGAAAAAAAGTGGGATGTACAACGGAGGAGACAGGTCAATTCTAATGGATTTTTGGTCGCTGAACCCGAATCCGTTGTCAGAATTCAAAAGTTAGCTCTTGGCTTTTTTTCTAACCTCAAAAAACTACCGTTTTTCGAGTTTTTGAGACGAAAGACGAGGCAGCCTTTTGCGGGACGAGCCTGCTGTCTTCTGCCTAATCGGTTTAATATGAATACGTTCAACTTTCTAGGTTCTTTGGCAGATTTGATATACTAATAATAACAATAACCAACGGATTACCTCCACCATATCCCGTTCAACAAATACAAATACAATAACAAAACTAAGCTTTCACATTCAGATTGAATAAAGTTTTATTTCGATATATTTCGCAAGATGTTTAGAAGACTTATTTAGTATTTGCCTTAACTTAACTATAGTATATAGATGTAATGATCACAATTATCATTTGGTATACACCTGATACAGAGATGCGCTGCTTTTAACAAGGATCGGGCATATGTGTTTTGTATGAGTATTTAGAGATAAAGGAGAACGTATAAAAACAAAGTTTTTTGCTAAATACCTATCTACCTAAAAGCGCCAACGTGAAAAAAAAAACACGTACGTTTAATTCGATAAGAATTTATATAGAATGAATGTGTATGATTAGTGTTTCAAGTCATTAATAAACAGCAAGATCAAACAATAAAACATATAGCTATCACTAACTAAATATAAAACAATAACTACACATTATGTATAACCATGTTTAAAGGATGTAAGGAGTTTTTATATTAAGTATTAACACATTTGTATGTACGTAGTATTGTACTATGTATTTGTTGATGTGAGTTTATATATACGACATTTAGTTTCAGAGAGCCCAGCTAAGTAAGTCGCATTGCTCACATGCACCGGACAAATATCATAGAGTACCTCATGCACTGGCATTGTCTGGATGCGTTGACTGCGACGTACATCAAATAACGCCAACTGTTTAACATCTTGTACGTAACCAGCAACTAAGGTGTTTGCCTCTACCGCGATTTGAGTACAGCGTGTCATTACGGGTGTAGCCTTTGAACCATGAAATGTGACTTTTATATTTAGCACAGTTATCTCTTCAATTTTTTCCAAACGTCCGATAATATAACGTGACTGTGGATAACGTACGCTACAACGTGCTGATACCAGCAGCGTTTCGTGAGCGGCATCAAATTGCATTGAACTAAATGGACCTTCGATATTGAGACGGGTGGATGTTGTTGTGTGGCTGCCACTGTCCATGTATTCGTAAAACCAAAGTGATTGCAATTTGCAAACGAGAAAACCACCATTTGGAAAGATTGTGCTGTTGGAAACGCTGGCAACATTAATGACAGTGCTAAAGTCACCTATAGAAAAGAGATAGATGTGTTATTAAGGTAAGAAATACGTACTAAATCTGGTTAAAAGCCATCATCATACGCAGTGGTTGATTTAATTTGTACTTCAGATGTCCTATAGTTCACTTTATTCTAATAACCAGGGCCAGTCCCTATTTTTTAGCCCCTGACAAAAGGTTAACACCAATCTTTGCATCCCTCCCTTCATCGCCGCATGTGCCATCCTTCCAGCTCTGTTATTGGTATGCGCTTAGTTGCTTCACTGGGCTGTTGTTGCTTCACTACTCAACTGGTGCCGCCTGATATAATACCGCCGCTTAAATCTTGGTGTGCAGTTCTTCGGCTTTTACCGACCACTGATAATACAACATTAAATTAAATTTCCGGCACTTCCACCCACAACTACTATGCTCGTCCCGTGCAGATAAGGGGGGCTACCGCTCCCAGCAATTACATGTTTAACGCAATGGGGATTTGTGTGGCCTCTAATTGACCACCTGAAAACACAGCCGTATGAAGCAAAAGAACACAAGCAGGTCCTCAGTGATATCTACAGGCAGGCGTTGGACCTCTAGGGAAACGCGCGTCACTCTAGCTCAACTTCCATCTGGGTACTGTAACAGGTTAAACTCTTACTTTTCCAGAATCAACACCCGACATACAAAATGTATGTCCTGCTTGCAATGTGTCCCCACACGACACCAACCAACTCTTCAATTGTATTGTGGAGCCAACGCCTCGTAACACTCTTCTCATTATGGTCCACCCCTGTTGAAACAGCAAGTTTCCTTGGACTCCCGTTAGAGGACATTTATGACAATTTGTGATTGGTCGCACCTATTGGATGGGGCGAAGCACTGCTACAACAAGAACAACAACAACGTCTACTTGAGCCTGGATTGACTAATTCCTACCTCAGTCTTCAACAAAACCCACCTCATAAAATACTAGGTAGGTGTGCCTGTCGTAAGAGGCGACTAAAATACCAGATTCAAGGGGCTGTGTAGCGCAACCCTTCAGGTTGCCAGCGCAATATACAGCTTCTCCAAACCCAATTGTCAACCTCACCTATCCGCGGCGAATCCTGTTTCACTAACAGACGAGGCTCTGGCGACCTCATGCTCCTCATGGAACTTGGGGGTGGGGAGGGAGGAGATGGCCTGAAGGTTTAATGTGGCCACATAAATCGTTCCCGAGATGGTCGGGCTAGCACCTTAATGGTGCTGTGGTACCGGAGCGTACCGGATCTGTACCCGGCAAAGGACCATCACATCGATAACACTCCCCAAAGCCTTCGGAGAGCAACCTTATTACTACAACAACAACAACAACATAAAATACTATACCAGTGCCAAACCGTGTAATCAAGTCGGCGGGCTTTCAATCGAAATTATTAGTTATGATGCCTACTTTCTTGATACCGAGGGTTTGTTGAGTGTTACGGATATAAGCAGTCATTTTCCTAATTAAAAGGCGGTGTGCTTCGGTACTAGCCCCTTCTAGTAGTGACCCGACGATCGCAGATAGTTATACCTTGACATTTTAAAGTATTGTCTGTGTGATGTGGTGCGATTTCTGTTAACTATTTTTACTCACCTTCGGTTTTATATTCCTCCAAAATGTTGTCAGGAAAACGCATATCATATGTATAAGTGCTACCGTTTGAACCTCCTAAATATAACACATTCTCACGGTCCTTGCGATCCATTGCACAAGCCCATAAAGTTTTCTCACCTGGTTCAAACGTGGAAACCACCTGACGTGTGCGTAAGTCGAACAACTTTGAACGCGTTTCCATGCTAGCCACAGCCAATAGTTGTTGATCAGTATTCAAACACATATCACGTAATAACTTGGATGACGCATGTAAGAATGTTGACGTACGGAATGTGGGTATATCAATGAAACGTACACCATATCCAGGAAATAGACTTTGTGCACTTTTCTGTGATGCCAAAATCGAGGCATATTGTGGCGCATGTATTAGTACACGACAGCCAGGTTCACGTGTCAACTCAATGGTGCGCTCAAGGTAGAGACGTTGCAGTTGCAAACGTAACAAATGTTGACCATCATTTATGTTAGCATCATAATTGTAACTATTACCACCACCTCCAGAACGTAGTAGCTGTTTCAAGCGATCATTTTCTGCTTCGAGTGTTTCCATTTTCATTGCTACCATTTTACGTTCAATTTTCAATGCAGCCACCTCAGTTTGCAGCGATTGTGTGCGTTGACGCTCTTCGTCTAATTGATCCCGTAACCTATGCTCTTCTGTTCGATCGATGGCACGTAAACGTTTGGCATACAAACAACGAATATCACGATTTGTTGCCTTCGTCTTACATTGTGGGCACGCTTTGAAGCCAGATTGACGTTGACTTTCTGCTAACCAGCGCCGAATGCAAGCATCACCGAAGAGATGTCCACAACGTAATGACACTAGACGATGATCACCTGACATTTCCCAGTTATCAAGACAAATAGGGCATGTCATGCCATCATCTTCATCACCATCTACATCGCCATCACCTTTTGATTTTACGCGTGGAGTATTAGATTTTGGTGTTCCTAAACTTAAGCGTTTACGCTTTTTAGGTGGTGATGGTGAGATTAAATTTACTAATGAACGATTACTGTTACTCGTGCCAGCCTCTTGGGCATCATCTACAGAAGCGCCCGGTACTGGCACAGGATCGGGTGGCACTGGTTCTGGTGCAATGGCTATAAAGGAAAGCAAACAAGTGATAATCTTAAAATGCTTATTATAGAAAAAGTCGTAGAAAATTTCCTATTTTATCAGATTATGTGGCACTGCTCAATGCCTGTCACAAGGGAACAATGCTTCACCCTTTTCTGAACCATTCTATCCACATTTATCAGGTTCTTTTAGACTTGGTAAGGAATCATCTCATAAATGGATCCAAATGAAAACAAGTCAAAATCCTTAAAGAGTAGTAACCACACAAAATTGTGATAAAACAAGAAATAATAAGCATACCGTTTTCTGATTCTTCAATATTTAAATTTCGCTCTTCTTCCTGCTCAGCTGCTCCTATCATGTCTTCTGCTGCTTCAGCCAGCTCATCAGCTGCCGCTGCATCTTCATCAGCGTCAGAAACGCCATCATTGTACTCCTCATTGCCTTCTGCTTGAGGCTCCTCCAAAGATCCTGCAATCGGCCCAGCTTCTGTGTCGAACTCACCATCATCATCACTGATCACCCTTAACACAATATAATCATGATCTGTATTACCCCGTCGTCTACGTCCAATTCTTGCTCTTCGTCTTGGGTTTACAATGTCTATGCTAGAATCATCGCTGGATGTTGAACGCAGGCGGCGAGCAACGTAGTTGTGATCTCCTTGTGATTCATTACTTGTGCTGGAACTTTGCATAGCCTTTATTAGGAAAATAAATGGCTTCTTAAAATTAAAATATTTCCACAAACAATTCACATCTGCACTTGGATTTTTATGTTGAAAACATGCAAAAAGTACCTTTACCAAATTTCATTCAAAACCGGCGGTAGATTTTACCTTAGTGATGGACCTTTAGGTAGACTATGAATTCAGGTAGTACTGTAGCTTAAAGGTACAACGATGATTTGGATATTCTATAAGAATGAATGTTGTCTTGCCGCAGAAATCAGCAGGATTCTGCATCTGTGATGCTTTAGGTGTTGACTTATTTTGTTTTCTTGATTTTCCGACAGGGTGGATAAATGATGTTCTCAAGAACGAAAATCGACACTGATGATGGCACAACGCCGAAACCGGTTTGTCTCAAAACCAAATTTGACAAGGGATGACGGAACATCGTTCCAATATACATCGTTTAGGTGTTGTATAATATTAAATAATTATATCATTGTACAATTTTCTAATGTTTAAAAGTTAAATTACCAAAATACCTAACAAGGCCCTAATCCCATACGTGCCGACCTAATATAAATGCACGCAAGCAAGTCATTTTCTGTCAAAAATGTCTCATGCACATACAACTTGTATGAGAGCAACCGAAATTGAATTTGCTGCGTGAAAACCTAACTCGATTTTAAATTTTTGTTCTGCGTGACAAAAATTATTTATCTGGCTCACATGCCAACCTAAAAAAACCGCACCGCGTTTTTTTAGCGCACGCAAACAACCGGCGTTTTTTGCTCTAACCCAAATAAGCATGCGTTGCGACAATGTAAAGCATGTGTGCATACGTCAAATCTAAATGTCACGCAGAACAAAAATTGGAAATCGAGTTAGGTTTTCACGCAGCAAATTCAATTTGGGTTGCTCTCATACAAGTTGTGTGTGCATCAATGAACTGCAAAAATCGAACACAACAACCTTCGATTACATTCGGCAACATGATCGTGTTCAAAGATCCAACTTGCTTAAACGAACATAATCGACATTGATTTAAAATCAACCAATGCGTAAATGTAATCAATTCAGGCGTTTGCTCGCTTGCCTCAACGGTGATTACATTAATCGGAATGAAAAGGCAAATATGAAAACTCCATGCGTCTGAATATTTATATGATTCTTCTGCCCTTACGTCACCGCGACATGCTACATATAAATATACATATAAACATTGCTTACGAATGTGTTTGTTTGCCGAACTAAACGATACTAATTCTCGTGCTTTGATTTTATTCTCCGCTTGCCTTCGTTTGATCAATACAATCGTACGCAAAACCTGTTCGGTCATTCGATCGCAATCATGCCAACAGAGTCTTGTAAAGACAGATACTGAGTATATTCAATTACGAGTTTATTCAATATAAGTTTATTTGCATAATTGAATGTGAATGCAAGTTTTAGTGTTTGATTAAATCAAGAAAATTGTGATTTTTGCAGTTCTCTGGTGTGCGTGAGACATTTTTGACAGAAAATGACTTGCGTGCGTTTATATTAGGTGGGCATGTCAGGATTTTGCCACCGGATGATGGCTATTGTCGCAACTTATTTCGTTTCGGGCAAAATGCGCCGGTTGTTTGCGTGCGCTAAAAAACGCAGTGCGGGTTTATTAGGTCACATATGATTGCCAGGCCTTTAATAATTACTGAAAGATTTGTGATCAATTTGGCCGGTTTTAGTAGATACAACCATGTTATAAATATTACGAGGTAAAACCGATGAGAGCCGAAATGAAGTTTAAAAAAAAAGGACGTGTGGCACTCGGGGACTGCCGCGGTAAAACTATTGCATATTATCAACTTATGCAATTATAATATTTATGCAACATTTTGTTCTCTTTGATATTAATTCAAGTTTTGTCTTTGATATTAATTCAA
Organism: Eurosta solidaginis; assembly: GCF_040869045.1. Taxonomy (NCBI): domain Eukaryota; kingdom Metazoa; phylum Arthropoda; class Insecta; order Diptera; family Tephritidae; genus Eurosta; species Eurosta solidaginis. Next base: position 254,824,426 of record NC_090323.1, on the reverse strand, counting down.
GTTAACCTTTTTAAGAGTGGTGATCGATAAGAAAACAAATTTTTTACTTTTATTGAATAAATGAGAAGTTAAAATTTAACTTTCACTTTAACTTTAACTTTATTTTTAACTTTAACTTTCCCTTTAACTTTAACATTCACTTTAACTTTAGCTTTAACTTTAACTTTATTTTTAACTTTAACTTTCCCTTTAACTTTAACATTCACTTTAACTTTAACTTTAACTTTATTTTTAACTTTAACTTTAACTTTAACTTTAACTTTAGCTTTAACTTTAGCTTTAACTTTAACTTTAACTGTAACTGTAGCTTTAAATTTAACTTTAACTTTAACCTTAACTTTAACTTTAACTTTGATTTTAACTTTAACTTTAACCTTAACTTTAACCTTAACTTTAACTTTGACTTTAACTTTCATTTTAACTTTAACTTTAACTTTATTTTTAACTTTAACTTTCGCTTTAACTTTAACATTCACTTTAACTTTAACTTTATCTTTAACTTTAACTTTAACATTCACTTTAACTTTAACTTTAACTTTAGCTTCAACTTTAACTATAACTTTAGCTTTAACTTTAACTTTAACTGTATCTTTAACTTTAAATTTAACTTTAACTTTAACCTTAACTTTAACTTTAACTTTGACTTTAAATTTAACTTTAACTTCAACTTTAACCTTAACTTTAACTTTAACTTTGACTTTAATTTTAAATTTCATTTTAACTTTAACTTTAACTTTAATTTTATTTTTAGCTTTAACTTTCGCTTTAACTTTAACATTCACTTTAACTTTAACTTTATCTTTAACTTTAACTTTAACTTTAATTTCAACTTTAACTTTAACTTTAACTTTAACTTTAACTTTAACTTTAACTTTAACTTCAACTTTAACTTTAACTTTATTTTTAACTTTAACTTTCACTTTAACTTAAACATTCACTTTAACTTTAACTTTAACTTTAACTGTAACTTTAACTTTAACTTTAACTTTAACTTTAACTTTAACTTTAACTTTAACTTTAACTTTAACTTCAACTTTAACTTTAACTTCAACTTTAACTTTAACCTTAACTTTAACTTTAACTTTGACTTTAACTTTAACTTAACTTTATTTTTAACTTTAACTTTCGCTTTAACTTTAACATTCACTTTAACTTTAACTTTAACCTTAACTTTAACTTTGACTTTAACCTTAACTTTAACTTTAATTTGACTTTAACTTTAATATAAACGCACGGAAGTCATTTTCTGTCAAAAATGTCTCATGCACATACAACTTGTATGAGAGCAACTCAAATTGAATTTGCTGCGTGAAAATCTAATTCGATTTCCAATTTTTGTTCTGCGTGATATTTAGATTTGACGTTTGCACACATGCTTTACATTGTCGCAACGCATGCTTGTTTGGGTTAGGGCAAAAAACGCCGGTTGTTTGCGTGCGCTAAAAAACGCAGTGCGGTTGTATTAGGTTGGCTTGTAAGCGACCATATATGTATACGATAAGTGATAGCACAATGGCTACTTCGTGAAAATCAACGACAGCTCTTTTAGTTTGATTTCGATGGTCGTACGGTGAGAAAGTGTCGCACGCGCGCTAAAAACAGAGTACCAAAGAGTGCGTGTGACACGTGTTCATCGTTCAAGCATTGAAATCAAACTAAATAAATAATTGATTTTGCTTTCGTGCTCGCTACGCGTTCGTGTTTACTAACACATTCTCAATTTGGTAACCGTGTAAATGTAGTGGTGCCCACCGTTGTTTATGATAGAGATCCAATTTTATGTATTTGGCCTGTTGCTAACACCGAACCTTTCCTTTAACTTTATTTTTAACTTTAACTTTAACTTTCGCTTTAACTTTAACATTCACTTTAACTTTAACTTTAACTTTAGCTTTAACTTTAACTTTAACTTTAACCTTAACTTTAACTTTGACTTTAACTTTAACTTTAACCTTAACTTTAACTTTAACTTTCACTTTAACTTTAACTTTAACTTTCGCTTTAACTTTAACATTCACTTTAACTTTAACTTTAACTTTTACTAATTGATATTAGAGAAAAATTGTAAGTTTACAAACGGCGATGGTTACTAGGACATGTTTCTGAATTTCACTTCTTCATCAGCTAGCTTTTCGGGAGCTGAGCGTTGAACTCGAATCTCCAACATTCATATCAGTGCATTTTGTTTATATTCCTTTTGATCACCTTGTAGGCACACTCTGTATGTAGTTTATTCCTAATGGTGTGGATATGATTTTTAGGCGCGATTTTTGAAAGCTTAGTAACATTTGTTCAGATTTTTACAGTATTTATTTTTAATACTTCCGCTGTTACTATTATATCAATATAATCATATGTATTTATTTAGCGAGCTTTGCTCATATTGCTTTATACAATGGTTTTTGTAATTGATATTAGAGAAAAATTGTAAGTTTACAAACAGCGATGGTTACTAGGACATGTTTCTGAATTTCACTTCTTTATCAGCTAGCTTTTCGGGAGCTGAGCGTTGAACTTTAACTTTAACTTCAACTTTAACTTTAACTTCAACTTTAACTTTAACCTTAACATCAACTTTAACTTCAATTTTAACTTTAACTTTAATTTTAACTTTCACTTTAACTTTAACTTTATTTTTAACTTTAACTTTCGCTTTAACTTTAACATTCACTTTAACTTTAACTTTAATTTTATGATCCGGGGTGGGCGTGAGCTTAGCACCTGCTAACAAGCCAACCTAATATAAACGCACGCAAGTCATTTTCTGTCAAAAATGTCTCATGCACATACAACTTGTATGAGAGCAACTCAAATTGAATTTGCTGCGTGAAAATCTAACTCGATTTCCAATTTTTGTTCTGTGTGACATTTAGATTTGACGTTTGCACACATGCTTTACATTGTCGCAACGCATGCTTATTTGGGTTAGGGCAGAAAACGCCGGTTGTTTGCGTGCGCTAAAAAAACGCAGTGCGGTTTTACTAGGTTGGCTTGTAAGCGACCATATATGTATACGATAAGCGATAGCACAGTTGCTACTTCGTGAAAATTAACGACAGCTCTATTAGTTTGATTTCGATGGTCGTACGGTGAGGAAGTGTCGCACGCGCGCTTAAAACAGAGTACCAAAGAGTGCGTGTGACACGTGTTCATCGTTCAAGCATCGGAATCAAACTAAATAAATAATTGATTTTGCTTTCGTGCTCGCTACGCGTTCGTGTTTACTAACACATTTTCAATTTGGTAACCGTGTAAATGTAGTGGTGCCCCCCGCTGTTTTTGATAGAGATCCAAATTTATGTATTTGGCCTGTTGCTAACACCGAACCTTTACGAACCTTTGCGAACCTTTTCGAACCTTTTCGAGCTTTTTCGGATCTTTTTTGACAAATATCCTTTACGGTTTTTTTTGATTTAGTCGCCCATCCCGCGATAAAATCTATGCAATAGCTTAAAAATTTTTTAATTCTCACTGCTCTCACATTTTTATTTTTTTATTTTGGTTTTGTTTTCTTAACAAAAATATAACAAACTGTAATATATTTGGTAATTCTATACAACGGCATGACACTACATTAATACACGTCCCAAAATATGAAGACGGATATCAAAAGACGCGTTTTGGATCCAAGATCGCGAATCCGAAAACGGAGGTAAAAAATTTTGGGTCTGTCAAGAGATATTTGCTAAAGAAATTTTGAAAATTTCCATGTGATTGTTGTAATATTGATAATTTTTTTTATAAGCGCGGCCAAAGGCCGCCAATGCAGAGAGATGTTCTGCGCAAAAATACTATGGATCCCAACCTCGGGTTCGGAGCACTCCAGGGTAATTTTTCGGTTTTTCGTTAATATCTTTTGAACGATCTAAATTTTAATTTTCCTTCTTCGCATTATTGTTGTCGAGGTCAATACGAATCTTTTGACACCTCTCTCGGTATTTTTGGATGCGTATTACCAGTGTCATGGTGTCGTATAGAATTACCATATATTTTTGCGTTTTAACATTTATATGATATTGTAACGAATTTAGTGCAAATCCTCTTATTTGCAACCTTCTGCTAACGTTCGAATCACAAAACTGTTGAATAAATAACTCCAATATTCGATAATGCAAAATGGTCTTTATTAGACTACTTCAAAATAACACTTATTAACTTTAACTTTAACCTTAACTTTAACTTTGACTTTAACTTTAACTTTAACCTTACCTTAAACTTTAACTTTAACCTTACCTTTAACTTTAACTTTCACTTTAACTTTCGCTTTAACTTTAACATTCACTTTAACTTTAACTTTAATTTTAACTTTAACTTCAACTTTAACTTTAAGTTTAACTTTAACTTTAATTTTAACTTTCACTTTAACTTTAACTTTAACTTTAACTTTAACTTTCGCTTTAACTTTAACAGTCACTTTAACTTTAACTTTAATTTTAACTTTAACTTCAACTTTAACTTTAAGTTTAACTTTAACTTTAACTTAAACTTTAACTTTAACTTTAATTTTAACTTTCACTTTAACTTTAACTTTCGCTTTAACTTTAACATTCACTTTAACTTTAACTTTATGATCCGGGGTGGGCGTGAGCTTAGCACCTGCTAACAAGCCAACCTAATATAAACGCACGCAAGTCATTTTCTGTCAAAAATGTCTCATGCACATACAACTTGTGTGAGAGCAACTCAAATTGAATTTGCTGCGTGAAAATCTAACTCGATTTCCAATTTTTGTTCTGCGTGACATTTAGATTTGACGTTTGCACATATGCTTTACATTGTCGCACCGCATGCTTATTTGGGTTAGGGCAAAAAACTCCGGTTGTTTGCGTGCGCTCAAAAAACGCAGTGTGGTTTTATTAGGTTGGCTTGTAAGCGACCATATATGTATACGATAAGCGATAGCACAATGGCTACTTCGTGAAAATCAACGACAGCTCTTTTAGTTTGATTTCGATGGTCGTACGGTGAGGAAGTGTCGCACGCGCGCTTAAAACAGAGTACCAAAGAGTGCGTGTGACACGTGTTCATCGTTCAAGCATTGAAATCAAACTAAATAAATAATTGATTTTGCTTTCGTGCTCGCTACGCGTTCGTGTTTATTGACACATTCTCAATTTGGTAACCGTGTAAATTTAGTGGTGCCCACCGCTGTTTATGATAGAGATCCAATTTTATGTATTTGGCCTGTTGCTAACATCGAACCTTTACGAACCTTTTCGAATCTTTTCGAGCCTTTTCGGATCTTTTTTGACAAATATCCGTTACGGTTTTTTTTTGATTTAGTCGCCAAGCCCGCGATAAAATCTATGCAATAGCTTAAAAAATTTTTAATTTTCACTGCTCTCACATTTTTATTTTTTATTTTGATTTTGTTTTCTTAACAAAAATATATCAAACTGTAATATATTTGGTAATTCTATACAACAGCATGACACTACATTAATACACGTCCCAAAATATCAAGACGGATATCAAAAGACGCGTTTTGGATCCAAGATCGCGAATCCGAAAACGGAGGTAAAAAATGTTGGGTCTGTCAAGAGATATTTGCTAAAGAAATTTTGAAAATTTCCATGTGATTGTTGTAATATTGATAATTTTTTTTTATAAGCGCGGACAAAGGCCGCCAATGCAGAAAGGTGTTCTGCGCAAAAATACTATGGATCCCACCCTCGGGTTCGGAGCACTCCGGGGTAATTTTTCGGTTTTTCGTTAATATCTTTTGAACGATCTAAATTTTAATTTTCCGCCTTCGCATTATTGTTGTCGAGGTCAATACGAATCTTTTGACACCTCTCTCGGTATTTTTGGACACGTATTACCAGTGTCATGCTGTCGTATAGAATTACCATATATTGTTGCGTTCTAACATTTATACGATATTGTAACGAATTTAGTGCAATTCCTCTTATTTGCAACCTTCTGCTAACGTGCGAATCACAAAACTGTTGAATAAATAACTCCAATATTCGATAATATAAAATGGTCTTTATTAGACTACTTCAAAATAACACTTATACTTCGCAACTGATAGCTTGCTTAAATAAAACTGATTGTCGTGCCTCAATTGTTGCTGCTTTTTATACTGTTTGGTTTCCTCGTTGACATATTTCTAAGCGCTTCTATTTCTAGAATTTACTAGTTACTTATCAGCTACAAATTTCTCAGCTATAACTACAGATGCACGATTTTATAGCTTGTCTCATAGCCCATGCGCGTGTATATGTGAGTGATACTTGCACAAATGATTGCATACTTTTGGGAGTATCTCAGATATATGCATGTGTTTGAGCGTTACTCTCCGCTGCTCGTACGTACATATGTGTAGACATAATGATTGATTCGTTTATATAGATACAAGCAGGCATGCTTAACGAACGAAACGATATCATTTCGTTACGATAATCAACGCTAATAAACGAAACGAAGTCACTTCGTTTCGTTTATTAACGTTAAGAACGTCAAATTAACGTTAATTTGACGATATTAACGTTAATAAACGAAACGAAGTGACTTCGTTCCGTTTATTAGCGTTGATTATCGTAACGAAATGATATCGTTTCGTTCGTTAAGCATGCCTGGATACAAGTGACTGCTTGCTTTATTGTTGTTGTGGCTTCATTTGCTTAGCATCAAACTAGTGATGTGAGTATCACTTAGTGTCACTAATATTCGTCACAATATTTTATCCAATATCGAGTTTTTTATTGGTGGAAATAACTTTTTTGGTAGGAAAGAAATCTCAACGGTCAACCGCATTCCAGAATTTTCAATTCATGAATTGTATTGGGTTTCCCGCAAAAAGAAGCATCAGACCACGATCCTCTTCTGAGGAATTTTCTTCAACAAATTGTTTTGAAATTTATCTGCGTCTGCGCGACGAGAAGAAAAGCCCGACTTACCGCCAAGGTGTACGGAAGAGATACATATCTACTAATAATAACAATTTGGTGTGTATATATCTGAGGCTCACCTAAATACATGTTTTGTGGCGACCCAGTAATTTATCTGCTAATTCCGACGAACTTTTGGTGTGAAGGTAATGCCGAGGGACAATCGTTACCATTTATACAAATTTTCTTAAATATGTTTGATGGATAGGCCAACACATTAGCTCTACGCCACGGCGGCAGACTTTGACCGTTCAGCCGGTAAATTCAGCTTCCACGCGAACTATTATACTCCAACTGGACGATGATGTTTAGCTAAGCTGCGAAGAACTACGGCGTTTTTGCTGGCGTGGGCAAGATATGGGAAGATCTCCACTGGTTTCGGAGAAGCATGTGGGGGAAGACTTTGATCTCTCTTGATGTCCCCTGTTGGCGTCAGTTATCGCGAAACAGGGTTAACTGGAGTGACTTGCTACGCAGCGACCAGCATCTCCTAAGCGGTTAAGCGCCAATTAAAAAATGTATCTTCCAACCGCGAGGAAAAGGACGAAAACAAACAAAGAATACCTCCAAGATCATTTTTTTTCGCAGTAGCGAGGACACTTGAGACTGGTGGTCTCTTATTAAGTGAAGTTTCAGCATATTTAAGGGATAAAGACGTATCAACCAAGTGAAGAAGGGTGAACTAAAAATCAATAGGGGTGGTTGTTGTTGTTGTTGTAGCGATAAGGCTGCTCCCCGAAGGCTTTGGGGAGTGTTATCGATGTAATGGTCCTTTGCCGGATACAGATCCGGTACGCTCCGGTACCACAGCACCATTAAGTTGCTAGCCCGACCATCTTGGGAACCATTTATGTGGTCACATTAAACCTTCAGGCCATTCCCTCCCTCCCCACCCCTAAGTTCCATGAGGAGCTTGAGGTCGCCAGAGCCTCGTCTGTTAGTGAAACAGGATTCGCCGCGGTTAGGTGAGTTTGACAATTGGGTTTGGAGAAGCTATATATTGCGCTGGCGACCTGAAGGGTTGCGCTACACAGCCCCTTGAATATGGTATTTTAGTCGCCTCTTCGACAGGAATACCTACCGCGGGAATATTCTGACCCCTAATCCGCTGGGGTAATAGGGGTGGTCTCCAAAATTCGCTTCTTAATTAGAAGAGGTTTAGAAGTAAGGCCTTTTCTTTTGTCCCTTTGCAAAAATAGGACGTGTTGAGGCATCCACTATATTGGTAATTCATTATACTATACATAGAAACCTATTTCAAAACTTTTCGAAATATTTTTTCACTTATTTCATAAGCATTTTATTTTTTTGGGATTTAAAAAAAGTGAAAAATTTCAAATCAACATTTTTTTTGCGCTTACTTTGGTTTGGCATTTCCACAAAGTTTAAGAGAGGGATTTTAAAATTTTTTTAAAAATCAAAAAACCATTATGGCCGCCAAGAAGAGTAAATGATTTTACCTGGTAATATTTATACCACGGATACAACTGCTTATGATAGTTTTTTCACTTTAAAATTTTTCTTTCCATTTTTTGTTTTGTTTTGACAGTTGATGATTTGCTATTCAATATTGAAAAATATTGTAAATATTGTAAATGTGATTCCTCTAATATCTCTGAGCTGAGGTAAAATTCAAATTGCTGAGTAAATAGAAACTACTCCACGGTGCGCTCATAAAGAGATCACAATTGAGCAATAGTTGTGTTTGTTGGAAGTGTCCAACGTTTAGTGAAGGTACCTATTGTGAGATTTGCATACTGCCCCGACATAATACCAAGAAGTTCAGCCACCATTATATATAATTTTCCAAATATCGACAAGGAACATTCCCTTGTGGCGGCCAAGACCCGTATTACTTTTTGCAAACCGTGATAGAAACTCATTTTTTAAAGCACAATATGGTGGACCCAATCAACGGCATATGTTAACCAGCGACTAATAAGACTCGTTAGATCCATACTGTTTATAATTTTTGGAAACAATTTCAGAGTTGCGTATCTTAGGTTAGAATAAAATTGTTTTACGTACACGCTTTTGTGCAGAGAGGAAATTGCAGCGAAGAATTGCAAATATTCTTTATTTTAGTACGTACTGCCTCTGGGCACACCATAGCGTATCGTTATAGTCAAAATAAAAAAGCTTTTATATTGAAAAATTAGAAAGTTATATCAAAAAAGCTGCAACTAGATTTAAACCCTATTTTATTTTGACTATGAGAGTTGATAAATTGACTATAGAGCACGGATAAACTGCCTCTAAAAAAAAGAACGTTGCCTTAAGGCCTAAGATGCGTAGAGGAGCAGCAAAGTGGACAGTTCTAAGATGTTATTTTGACCAAGAAAAAGAAGAAAGACACCAACCCCGTAATTTTTACAAATCAAAGCGAATGAAATTAGAATTTATCAACTGGTGACCCTTGTATATTTTTTTATAAGGTCTGGCAATCTTTCTTGCTCTTTAACCCACTCAGCATTTAGGTGATTCAATTTTGAATTTCCCTATATATCAATACAATTTGATTACTCTTTCTGACTAAATAATGAGTTATCATACAATTGAACAAAAGAAATAATTAATTATGAATACTTTTGATGATGAAAAACTAAAAAGCATTTTTCGATCACTTTTGGGAATCATTTTTGAAGTCCTTTAATGACTAAATTTTAATATTTCATAAAAACCAACAAAAAGAATAATCAAATATGATTACCTTTGATGATCAAAAACTGAACATAGTTTTTCAATCATATTTTGGAATCATATTTGAATAAAATGTGTGTACTTTAGGTGATCAAAAATTTATAATCATTTTTCATTCAGCTTTCAGAATCTTATATGAATATATTTGTTGACTGAATAATGAATTTTATACTTGTTGAAATTTAACGTTTTATTAAAAATTTAATTTTTTTCACATATACATATTTTTTCAATCATGCAGCTAAGAAAAAAATATATAAAAATGTTATTATTAATGCAAAAGATATTCTTCAAGACAAAAATAATGTAGTGCTGCTCGTGAACGAAGACTTCCCCAACAATTTCTCCCCTTCAGCTTCCCAGAAAATACATAATGGGGGGAATCATTGAAGCATATAAATTTATAAGGTGTAAATTATATCCATTTACACACGCTGTTAAATGAACGCACCTAGTAATATTATTGATAAGCTTAATTGTCCGCTGTATTATTCTAAAAAAGAAGTTTTTAATTGCTATACAAATTAAAAAAATTACCAGATTAAGTGAAAAATCAAAACTAAAGTGTCTTTACTAAGATATTCTTGTAAATGACTTGCTGATGTTGGTGATTTCTGATGAAAATGCCGGCTATTATGTTTGCAAGGTTGCATTCCTTTGAGTTTATCGCGTTTATACCATGAAATGTGCGCGTAAATTTATACAATTTGTGTAAATGATTTTTCGTACAAAATTTGACAGGTTGTTTGCGCACTAGATAAATGTATACGTTTACACAATTTATAAGGCATTTATACGGTTAAACGAGTCCCTCTAATGATTGGACAATACATAGCTTGTGAGCTATTTGAACCCCAGGTAAGTGAAACTATCTTGATATACCTGGATAAGCCTTCAACATCCCGTATCGTATCCGTATTTTAAGAGGCAGACGATAATGCTGATGTTGGATGTTGTAGTCGCAGGTGTATATCGGTCAAGTTTGTTTGCGAGTTAGCTGTGGTTCGAATAGCTCACTTTCGCATGCTTTCTTCCCCTGATGAAATAAGATTATTATGTAGTATCCTATTTTGAATGAGATATGAAGAACAAATGCATTATAATGGCATTCAAAAATGATTCAAAAATCTCAACCAAAACGTTTGAAATATATCAGAAAATGACTGTGAAAAGCAGTCAAATATTACTCTAAAACTATTTAAGCTCAATTTTGCAATGATATCAAATATGAATAAAAAGCGTTTCGAAATAGGAATCATAAATGATTATTCAAGAATACCCTTCAAAAAACGCGAGTACTCTATAAATAATGTAAGGAATACTCCTTTGGGAGTATAGGACTGCTCCAAATCTAATCTGTATTCATACAAAAAATGTGCTCCAATTAACATTGCGATGTCCTAGGAGAGGAGTAGGTGATCCCACTCTCGCTTTGTTTGTGGGTACTCCATAGAGTACATACGTGAGAGTACTTTCCAAAGTACTTTCACTGTAGTACTCCATGGAGCACCCACAGAGGATCATATGCCAAAGTACTAAAGAGGAGCTGTGTCGGAAAGAATTATCGAGGCGAATTTAATTTAAAATGAAAGTAAATGAAGAGGGCAATAAAACTTTTATATTTTATACTACGAATATTCTTATGTTATTTAGCATTTGCGTGAATAAAGAAACTAATATAATAAGCATACGCATACGTGAATAAAGAAACTAATATAATATGTATACATAAAACCAGTGCGCTGTTGCATTTTATCAGAGTTGCCAAAGTAAAATTTTATTATTAGTTATTTGCATGCAATATTTTACTTTTCGCAACTCTGTTCGATCGCCATCGTGTCGTGATCACTGTCGTTAAAAAACGAGCAATGATCGGCTGATGGTGGTCCGCAAACGCATTGCAAAAGAGTATTGTTAGAGTACTCCAACATGAAGAACACGGAACACGTAATCCAACAATTTTTGCAGTGTAACCATAGTTATAGTAAATTTTTCTCACGACGATACGTTAATTTTCGAACAGAAAACGATTTTAAATTTGGACGTTTTTAATCATTTGGGGTCTTGGGGATGATATTTATATATTTTTTGATCAAAATTTCCAAAAATGCTGGCTGGGAAATATCTTTTTTCACGCACATGGCAGCACTTTGAAACAAATTTGCAAAAGCCGATTGTCAGACGCGGAGTGAAAAAATTTAGATGTGCAATTTGATTTGTATTCTGAAGTTATTTTAAAAAATAAATGTTTAACAATAGTTACCTTACATGTAAGTTAAAATATAATTAACTTCACATTTAAGGCACATTTAAAATTATCACCCTTTTTAGCTTACATATTTCTCAGGTCTTAAGCGTGAAACGCCGCCTGCAATCACAACATTGTGCATATAGATACTTGAATCAAAAAGCTGACACATTCCATACTACCTCGCACCCGTGGTCAATTAGCAGCAAATCATATATAAAACAAAAATTAACATATTTTTGTAATAAAAAGAGATTGAATACAAAAATTCAACGCGTAGTTATGTCGCAATTGCAAACACCCGAAAAAGATGTGACTGGCAAACCGCCAGCATACCGACAACAGAATATGCACAGCCCAAACTTGACACTACAGCTTCCCAGTCCAATAATTACCAAGCGCACACGCACTGCTTCAACGTGAGTAATACATTCAATTGATTATGCATTTATAAGTTTGATAATTAAATTATTCTTACAGCTCTGCTCGCGCGTTGGAAAACCCGATTGAAACTGGGTTTGTTAAGTCTTTCAGCCGTTCAAAAGGTCATGGTTTCATTACACCCAGCGCAGGCGGTGAGGATATATTTTGTCATGTTTCAGAGTAAGTACTCGTTGGACTAAGTATTTGACACCATTAAAAGACCGTTGCAAAAAAATGCCCGTTGTGGTAAAAACTTTCAAAAAATCACACAACATTATATGATGCATTGAAATCTCATATTATGAAAGTGGGATTTCGCCCATCCTCTGGGAACGCTTTTGCGTGTATAAAATGATTAGAAAAAAGAACGATCCATTGCATATTTTAGTTGAAGAACGCTTCATATGAATGTTTTCTTCTCTCACCCTATCTCTTATTTCATGGGATAATTTAATATCAAAGAATTTATAAATATAATGATTCAACAAACAGGCGCCATATGTTGAACTTCTACTCTGGCGCCGATTAAGTCTCGAGTTACGAGTTCAGTTAAATAAAATTGTTTTCTTGTAATTCCATCATAAATTCAGTAAAATGCGATGGGCAGTACCTCTCCGATGTTGATCCGGTACATTCCGGTAACAAGCACCATTAAGGTACTAGCCCGATCATCTCGGGAAGGATTTAGTATGACCACATGGAACATCCTAGGCAAGACCGCCCTCCCACCCCCTAGAGCTATGTGGAACTTGGGGTCGCCAGAGCCTCGGCTTCCAAAGAAACATGATTCGCCGCAGTTAGATGAGGTTGACAATTGGTTAGACAAGTTATGTTGTTGTTGTAGCAATGCTCGCCCCACCTAATAGCCGCGACCGATCACAAATTGTCATCAATATCCTCTAACGGGAGTCCAAGGAAACTTGCCGTTTCAACAGGGGTGGACCATAAGGAAAGGGGTGTTAGAGGCGTTGGTTCCACATTACAATTAAAGAGATGGTTGGTGTCATGGGGGGACACATTGCAAGCAGGGCATACATTTTGTATGTCGGGGTTGATTCTGGATAGGTAAGAGTTTAACCTGTTACAGTATCCAGAACGAAGTTGAGCAAGAGTGACACGCGTTTCCCTGGGGAGTATGCGTTCCTCTTCTGCGAGTTCTGGATATTTTTCTTCAAGTACTGGATTCACCGGGCAATTCCCGACATAAAGGTCCGACGCCTGTCTATGGAGTTCACCAAGGACCTGCTTGTGTTTTTCCGCTTCATACGGCTGGGTTCTCAGGTGCCGTATTTCCTCAAAATGCTTACGGAGATGACTCCTTAGGCCCCTAGGCGGTGCTGGTTCGTCAATCAGATGTCTGTTGGGATGCCCAGGTTTCTGGGTATTCAACAGAAACTGTTTGGTCAGCATCTCATTTCTCTCCCTGATGGGGAGTATTCTCGCCTCATTATGCAGATGGTGTTCTGGGGACATAAGAAGACAGCCCGTGGCGATTCTGAGAGCAGTATTTTGGCAGGCCTGTAGTTTCTTCCAGTGGGTGGTTTTTAGGCTTGGCGACCATATGGGTGACGCGTAGCACGTAATCGGCTGGCTAATTGCTTTGTATGTGGTCAAGAGCGTTTCTTTATCTTTTCCCCAGGTACTGCCAGCAAGGGATTTGAGGATTTTATTACGGCTCTGAATTCTTGGAACAATTGCGGTTGCGTGCGCACCAAAATGTAGATCCTGATCAAACGTCACACCCAAGATTTTGGGGTGTAGGAAAGTCGGTAGCGTAGTGCCATCGACGTGGATGTTCAATATGGTCGACATTTGGGGCGTCCATGTTGTAAATAAGGTCGCGGAAGATTTAGTCGGTGACAATGCCAGGTTTCGCGAGGCGAAAAAACTGGAGAGATCAGGGAGATAGCCGTTTATTTTATTGCATAGCTCATCAATCTTTGGGCCTGGGCCTGTGGCCATTATTGTGCAGTCATCGGCGTAGGAAACGATTGTGACTCCTTCCGGTGGTGAAGGTAGCTTAGATATGTAGAAATTAAACAAAAGCGGGGATAGGACACCACCCTGTGGCACCCCTTGTTTAATTCTCCTTTGTTTTGATGTTTCGTTTCTGAATTGCACCGATGCCTGCCGACCACCCAGATAATTTGCGGTCCACCTTTTAAGACATGGGGGAAGGGTAGACCCTTCCAGGTCTTGCAGTAACGAGCCATGGTTGACCGTATCAAAAGCTTTTGATACGTCTAACGCTACGAGTACTGTTCTATGGTGGGGATATTGATTCAAACCGCAATTTATCTGGGTGCTAATGACATTTAGCGCGGAGGTAGTGCTATGGAGTTTTCTGAAGCCATGCTGATGAGGGGCTAGCTGGAAATGTGCTTGGAAATAAGGGAGCAAAATGGCTTCAAGCGTCTTTGCCACTGGCGATAGGAGAGATATCGGACGATATGACTCACCTACGTTAGCTGGTTTCCCAGGCTTTAGTAGCGGGACCACCTTGGCCATTTTCCATTTCTCGGGTATGACAAAGGTGGAAAGAGACAGGTTGAAGACATGCGCTAAATATTTGAAACCCTCTTTCCCTAGGTTTTTAAGCATCGGCATGGCTATGCCGTCTGGGCCCACTGCTTTGGATGGTTTAGCGCGACCAATGGCGTCCTCAACCTCTCTAGCGGTGATGGTAATTGGTGACGCGCTGAGTTTGTGTTTATGTGCGTGTCTATTGGCTCTCCGTCTATCTTTGTCGACCGTAGGATGCATTATATATTGTCGGCAAAAAGCGCTCGCGCATTTTTTCGCATCCGACAGCACCTTATCGCCAAAGGCGATGGAAACTTTGTCTTTGTGCTTAGTCGGATTCGATAGGGACTTTGACAAGTTATAAATAGCGGTGGCAACCTCTTGAAAGTGTTGCGCTCATCAATCAAATTGGTAGTTTAGTCGCCTTCTACCGACAGGCAAATCTGCCGCTGGTATATTCAAAGCGCCCAAACCCGCTTGGAACACTTTCCTTTTATCTAACGCCATTGTGATAAAATAAGAAACCGTCATGCTTTGGTCATGCACATCTACTTATTTTAGCGTTTCTATTATATTTCAGTGTCGATGGTGAATATGTGCCACAACCTGGTGATGAAGTTAGGTACCGTTTATGTGCGATTCCACCGAAATTTGAAAAACATCAGGCCGTACATGTGAAAATCATTAATTTAACACCAGAAGTGCATCATAAATGGGAAGAGCCTGTATATCCTGAATCTCCAGCGCAGTAGGAAAAAGCATAAGCTGTTGGAATGCTGTTGCTGCTACTAGTGTTGATTGCACGCCACAACTATTTAATAAAAAATAAGTGTATAGTTCAAATTCGTTACAATAGAAATTCAGCTGCAATTAAGCATATTCGTATTTCATAATTTTTTAGGTAACAACAAAAAAAAAAAAACAATACATGAATTAACAATCAATTAATTAATAATTATAAATGTATTTTAGCAAATCTGTTTGTATGCGCCAGTATCAAAACAATTTTTTAAAAAGAAAAAATTTGTAATTTCAAAAACTTTTTTTACATAAAAAAGTGTGAAAAAAATCAACTAAAATTTTGTCAAGTTAATTGAAAGTAGCATGCACACACATAAATCTTTTTTATATGCAACTAGTTGTATTTTCATTACATGAGTCATGTCATCTATATATATTTTGATGCGCCAGCATTTTTTAAAGATATTGCAGCAACAGTAATAGTAAACAAAAAGCAATTGCGTCCAATAAACGAGAGCAAAAAAAAAAAAAAGAATAATAAAAATAAAATCAACAATCAACAAAATCTAAAGACACCACAAAAAAAAAAAAAAAAAAAAAAATTAATCGAGCGCAAGATGGCCGCAAAGGGGCAATCATGCAAATATTATTTGCGTTCTCAAGTTCTATATTACCATATTTGTTTATCATTACTAATTATTTTCTGATACTTATTTAATTTTTTATTTTACTTTTTCTATTCAAAAATATTCATATTATTAAATACTTTGTTTTATCAAAAGAAAATAGTTGAAATTATTCTAAATATTTAATAAGCATGCACTAACATACTTAGGAAGTATAAATGTGTTCTGTAAATCTATATTCTCTGCTACTTAATTTAAAGAAAAGTGTTTTTAAAACATTCAACATATTACTTACATACCTAGATAGTATTTGTACTTTATTCAACTTATGATGATCAATAAATACGAAGTCTTATCCAACTTGAAGAATTTCTATTAATATCTCTTTAGTCTAATCTATACTTTAAGACGAAGGGAAATGCACTGCCATCTTTTTTACCCAAACATCGTCTGTTGGGATATTATCCTAAAATGTCGTCCTATCAGTAACAGGTCGGGCAATGTTTCCCTCGAAACATTCACACCTTGACATCTGTTGTCAAAAAGGATATCGCCCCAACAAAAGTGCGTTACTCACGGGCAATAATCGCAAAGTCGGCGGCGACTTTAAAACACACCATGACCTCTGGCATTCTTGTTGTGATGATAGGCCTTGTAGAACAAATAATTGATAAGACATTCAGTACGTTGAATGAAGACGCTCCGGCCAGCGCCGTACTGTCAAAGCTTGCAATAATCATAAATTGCCTTATCTTGGCGACATATGTTAACACTTGCATCTGCTACAACAACAACAACTTGCATCTGATCGCCCACCCACACTTCTCACTACGGTATGGCTTAGAAGGTCGCATGTGGTCATAACAAATCGTTCTCGAGATGGACGGGCTTGGTACCGGAACGTACCGGATCTGCATCCGGCAACGGACCATCAACACTCCCCAAGGCCTTCGGGGAGCGTCTTTATCGCTATAACAACAACAACAACATGAATACTGAAGCAAGATTTGAGAATCAGAACGCTTGTGGAAAAACAAAACCGAGTCAAATAACAGTGTCTCAAAAACGGCAACCACGCCTTCATTAAAGCACCTTGACGCCGTCAAGTTGACGGTAAGCGAACGATAGTAGTAAATCTACCTAAACCTGGAAAGTAGCAAATACTCTTGAACCAACTCTTCTACCTTACTATACCACAATCCATCCACTGGCAAATTACCACAAAAAATGTCATAAATAGTCAGATAAATAACGGACTCAATAAAAAACCCCATCAGTGAACAATTTTTCATCGGTCAACCATGGCACGCTGCTCCAAAATATCGGAGTAATTTTTTTACATCTCTTGTGTGAAGTGAAATTAAGCAGGAGTTGTCCCAGGGTGGTGTCGTATTCCCAGCATCCACGATAACCGACTCTAATTGGGATCACCAATAAAGTTCAAGTACTACTCAGCCTGTTCCTGCAGACCCAGCGGAGGTCTCATGATAAAGCCTCTTCCGATAAGAACTTCTGATCTTTCAAACACTCCAAGACCGTCCCATCTTCTCCCAACACCGACCGTGACTCCGAGCCATATATCGGAACAGGTGTGATGGGAGATTTACATAGAGTGATCACTACCACCGTCCCCAGTGGGCTAGGGGGCTTGGAATATCCCCGCGGCAGGTATGCCTGTCGTAAGAGCCGACCAAAATACAGAAATGATTCAAATGGCTATGTAGCGCAACTCTTTCAGGGGGATGCCGGCGCAATTTAAAGCTTTTCCAACGCAATTGACAAGCTCAGATGAGGCCCTACCGACCCCAAATTCGTCATCGAACTAAGAAGTGGGGGCGCGATGGCCTAGAAGGTTCATTATGGTCATATTAAATAGTTCCAGGGATGATTGGGATTATATCTTAATGATGCATTTTACCGGAAAGTACCGGACCTTTATCCTGCAAAGGACCATCAATACCGATAACACTCTCCAAAGCCTTCGGGGAGTGTCTATCGATACAGCAACAACAAAAACTATCATCGGAATTCTCCAACCCTTCTGTAATTTCAGCGGGTTAGGGGGTCAGAATATTCCCGCGGTAGGTATGCCTGTCGTAAGAGGCGACTAAAATACCAGATTCAAGGGGTTGTATAGCACAACCCTTCAGGTTGCCAGCGCAATATATAGCTTCTCCAAACCCAATTGTCAACCTCGCCTATCCGCGGCGAATCCTGTATCACTAACAGACGAGGCTCTGGCGACTCCAAGCTCCTCATGGAACTTGGGGGTGGGGAGGGAGGGGATGGCCTGAAGGTTTAATGTGGCCACATAAATCGTTCTCGAGATGGTCGGGCTAGCACCTGGTGCTGTGGTACCGGAGCATACCGGATCTTTATCCCGCAAAGGACCATTACATCGATAACAGTTATATCGTGCAGTTTATAGCTGAGCACATAAACAATTTCGAAAAATTGCTGAGTTGCACAACTTTAAGCAACCGATTTATAAAATAACAGTATTCATTTACCCAAAACAATTTTATTTGCATTTTTAAAACAAATTTTATAATATAACTAATATTTATTTAATCGACAAACCAATTCATTGGCAGCATCCTGATGTTTACGCTGTCATTTTGCCTATACCGTGCATGACATGAGCTGGCAACGCTGTTTTGCTGTCAGTTTCTGTGTGTGCGGTTTGTGTGGTGCGTGAAAAATTTTCCCGTTTTGTGTTGGTGGGCAGCGGAAACATGGAAAGTTATTCATTCTAATTGAAATTCTGATGAATTTTGAGTAAATAAATCAAGAAAATTTAGTTTATTTATTGAGTGGAAATTGAAAAATTTGCATAAGTTGGAATTAATACAAAGTTCGAAGAAAAATGTAACAAAGGAAGATAAAAGAAAAGGTCGGTCGCCGTGGAGCTGGAAAAAAGAAAAGAAGTTGGGTTTGTTGCAATGCCTGTGTGAAAGCGACGAAAACGCAGCATAAAGTGAATAAACCAAAAAAGATAAATAATAAAGAAATTGAGGAGTGAAAAAAAGTGTTTGTGTGGTCTCGCCCGTTTTTATATGCTGATATTTATACAAAAATATGTTAATTGTGCGTTAAAAGTGAACAAGAAAAAAGTTGTAATTCATAGCAAACTACGCAAGCCATCAGTTACCTTCTAATACCAACAATACAAAAATGTTGAGGTAATTAATTATTATTGTAGTACAATATTCGTCCAAAACTTTACACCAGCAAACCAGCAGGCAAATTTCAATATCATATAGAACTAGCTGCGACACAAAAACACTCCAACGCCTGGCTCCTTTATGTGCTCTTGCAGACGGAACATCCACCGTTGTTGCAACGGCCATAATTTAATTCCTTCCACACGTATTGTGCGTGTGTTGATTTTTGCTAGTTTCCTTCCATTACATCCCACTTTTGGTGCTGTTCTGACCCCCTCGGAGTACATATATGTATGTATATATTCATGAATGTATGCACAAATGTATATTTGTATTCTTTCCGAATTAGCATCAGCAAGTATTTGTTATTCCCTGTTATTGTAGCACAACCACAAGGAACGTTTCCGCAGTATCGATGTCATTTTGCCTAAATCCGCGCGATAATGGTTGTCTACACCACAACTATGCATAAGCAGTTCTTGCAACATTTTTTCAAACTTTGATTTCAAAATAGACAAAATGAGCTGCTTAACTTGACTTTAACAAACAAATAAATAAATAAATAAAATATCCTTCGTTCTCAGATAGGCAAAGTATGTGGTCCCGTACGATACCTGAAATTCAGATTCCAAGGGCTTTTTATACCGGCAAATGCTTCTCACACCATTTACATAATAATATCTATATTTTTGTATATACATATTATACAAAAGGTTTTTGAATTTTAAATACATATATATTTCCAATTAAAGAGCTTTATAAACCTTTTTTTATTTTTTGTCAATAATGAGGCAATTACACACTATTATTACAACAATTGCAGCTGTTTTTTTATTTTAAAACCTGCTTAATATACAGGCATTATTATAGCGA
This sequence comes from Eurosta solidaginis, assembly GCF_040869045.1. Lineage (NCBI taxonomy): Eukaryota > Metazoa > Arthropoda > Insecta > Diptera > Tephritidae > Eurosta > Eurosta solidaginis. Next base: position 254,804,235 of record NC_090323.1, on the reverse strand, counting down.
ACTGGTAACCGATGTACAAAGGCGTAGACAGAATACAAAATTCCATGTTTGGCATGCGCTAACATCAACTGCGGCAATGGAGGAGCTTCTCGAATATAGATAAAGAAAAGTGCGACAGGGGCATAGTAATTCAGTCCCATATAATGTATGGACTCATGACGCAACTCCTGCTCATACAATGTCCAAGGGTCGACATTGCCATTATCACAAAATGTGAAATGTGGTTTAAAATAGACTTTGGAGATAAAGCTACATGGTAAACTATAAAAGTTAAGGCTTTTCACAGGGACCATACACTTGTATGGTACATAAATGACCGGAAGACACCAGAGGGCATTGTTCGTACTTAGAACATGAACGTACGTACCAATGGCACGGATCTCGAGCGTTTTTCAGGCGTATTTGCCACATTTCGGTGTGCAGAAATAAAGCTGCAACGTGGATACTCATACGACAACATAAATATACTTAGCGATAGACAGGTTGATCTCAAGGCAATATCCTCAGAGATAAAACTACCACTGGTCTTAGACTTTTTGGTGGAATTTAATCGCATAGCAACCAGTAACAACATTTGGCTGGGCTGAGTTTCCGGGTAAGTGGGGTGGAGGGCAATGAGCAAACAGACAACCTGACCAAGAAGGCAAGTAGGGACTCATACAATAAAGGCTGAGGTCAGGAGGGAACATTAATATCTGAGAAGCAAATGTAATCAAACCAGAGGGCTGCGCAGTCCTAGATATTGCTAAAAGGTATACAACACTAAACGATACGGAGCTACTTCCCACAGCGGGTTAGGTGATCAGAATATACCCACGGTAGGTATGCCTGTCGTAAGAGTTTACTAAAGTACCCGATTCAAGGGGTTTGTGTAGCGCAGCCCTTTCAGGTTGCCAGCGCAATATACAGCTTCTCCAAACCCAATTGTCAACATCACCTATGCGCGGCGAATCCTATTTCACGAACAGACGAGGCTCTCGCGATCCCCAGCTCCTCATGGAACTTGGTGGTGGGGAGGGAGGGATGGCCTGAAGGTTTAATGTGGCCATAATCGTTCCCGAGATGGTCGGGCTAGCACCTTAATGGTGCTGTGTTACCGGAGCGTACCGGATCTATATCAGGCAAAGGACAATCACATCGATAACACTCGCCAAAGCCTTCGGGGAGCAACCTTATCGCTACAACAACAACCATCACATCGATAGCACTCTCCAAAGTCTTCGGGGAGCAACCTTATCGCTACAACAACAACAACAGCGCTCAATGTTATTAACCCTTTCACTGCATCTTTTTTGTTTTTGGTTCTAAAAATCCAATTTAGTCAAATAACTGCCTTATTTGACCTCAATAGTCAAAAGCAATCGCAAGTCTAATTTTTTTTTTTCGAAATAGGTTTTTGAGCATGATGCCATATGGCATCAATTTCCTTAAGGGGAGAAAAAAGTTCCACAGTAAATATTTTTTTACAAGTGTTTATATTTATTCAAAAAGTATTTTCTATGTTTACATTTCAGTTTTTACATTAACAAACTTAAAGTAAAATGGAATTATATAAAAATTCAATTTAAAAACATAGGTACATACAAAAATAATATATAAAATATGTATATACATAAAAATAAATAAATTTTTTTGGGAAGTGTTTTTATTTTTTCAAAAAGTATTTTTTAAGTTTACATTTCAGTTTTTACATTAACAAACAAAAAGTAAAATGGAATTATATAAAAATTCAATTTAGAAACATATGTACATACATAAATAATATATAAAATATGTATACATACATACATAAAAAGTAAATAAATAAAAAAATTCATTCAAAACTAAAAAACATATTATTGAAAAACTGCTACTGATACTAGATACTTACTTTCTTATTCTGTTACTTAACTTAACAACTGTGAAACGTTTTAAAGCAGTTTCGTTTTCCGTTGGGCATGCATGAGTGAGCGTTGCATTTTGAACACATAAATCTCGAATATCCTGTACACTCCTTGATTTTACACCTCCGCTTTTCCACGGTATGCTCCGGCCAATGATGAAATCCATCATATCGTAGAGAAAGAGATGGAGCTGTTTCATATTGTTGTCTGGAAGTCGTTGGAATGCTTGTTGCTGATAAAGATGGACTAAATTCATTATCCTCTATAACAGTTGACTTGGGACGCCCCCGCTTTCGTTGATACGTTTGCTGAGCTGATAGCGCCAGGAGACCATCTGCGATGTCATTTCGGAATGCCAAAAGATCCATCCACTCTTTCGATGCGATATGGTTGTTTTCACAGTGCATTTTGTATTCTAACCAGGCATTACAAACCGCAAGGTCAATAAAATGATCAAAAACTTTGAGAGTCCATTTTCTAGAACGAATAGAAATTCGGTATAGCGAGACTAGAAAGTCCATCTTATCTACGCCACCCATGTTTTTGTTGTACATAGCAACGATGTTTGGCTGCTGGATCTCAATTTTTTTTGTTCTTCACTACAAAATCTTGGAACTTTATTTATACATTCCGTTCCATAAATAGCTGAGGCAAGTGTAACAACTCCTCCACCAAGCCATTTTAAAACAAAAATGTTGTTATTTCGTTCTATTCTGTATTCATAACCGCCACGGCCTATTTTTTTAAGATCTTTTTCGGAAGAAAGAGGAGCTTTGCACATCCTATTACCCCGAATTGTGCCAGTTGCCCAAATTCCCTGTTGCTGCAAAAATTTGATCAAATTTAGAGTTGTGAAATAATTATCAAAGTAAATTTTAAAATTTTTATTTTTAGGAATCGTCTTTGATAAATGAATAACTATGTCTGAACAAAAGCCCAGTTTTAAGTCTCCTACAATTGTATTTTTCCCTTGATAAATCTCCAAATCATAGATCACACATTTTGAGCTACAAAGACAAACAATTTTTATTCCCCATTTAATGGGGTTCTTTGGCATATATTGTCGAAGCATAGTTTTTCCTTTGAATGGAACCATCATCTCATCAACGCAAACATTTTCATCTTTAGGAATCGCATACAATTTTTTATAGAACACTTCTAATAGGGGGCGAATTCTGTGCAATTTATCATCTGAAGTCTGATCGAGAACAAATTTGAGGTTGTGACGCAGAAAATGAAATCTTACCCTTGACATACTTTCACGAAAACAGGGAATCTCCGTCGTTTTTGACCAATACATCTCTAATCGAGGGTATCTAATTGTACCAATCATAATTTCGAGCGCTAAAAATTTATAAAACCCTTCTTTTTTTAAATTAACTGATTTCCCATTGTTTAAAAGCCAGACCTGGTTCGTTGTATCAACCACTTTTTCAACGAAGTCCTCTGTGGAATACTCCAAAAAATATTCTACAGGTGTTTTAGGCATTTTTTTTGGACTATATTCCGTAAAACTTACATCTGGAACATGCCATGTCTCTTTTTTCCAACGGAACACATCAATTTTTTTGAAAGGCCCATCAGAATCGTGATAATCTACAATTGCTGTACAAGCTGCCAGATTATCTTCTTCAAGATTTCCGACACTTATTTCGTAAGGCCCTGGTCGAAATAACTCTTCTTCTACGAAGCTTTGATTTCCTTCAAGAGCATCAAACAAATCTAATAACAAATCAGGTTCCTCCGAATCTTCTAAATCAGAGATATCAGACTCATCAAAGTTATTTAGAATTTTTTCTATTTCGGAATCTTTAATTTTTCTTGCCATTTTCGCAAAAGTAATCTTTACCATCAACAGTTCAACTTATAACGACAAATGTTTCTGCCGAACTAAATGCGCAATTCTTGTGCATGCCAATGTTACATTTTTGTGTACCTCTAAACGAAATTGATGCCATATGGCATCAAGTAAAGTTTGAAAAATTTTACAAGGCTACAGAATTTTTTTAAAAAAATATTAATTATGCAAAAATTTCCACAATTCCTTAGTTATATTATTGCATTTAATTGCGTCGGAAAATATTTGACGTTTGGAAAAAAATGGGAATTTCTACAAGGATGTTTCCACGAAAGATTTTAGTGATGTGGTGGGCATCACCGAAAAAAAATTTTTTTTGCTCTAAACTGCTCAAAAAAATAAAACCAAGAAAACTGAATACTCCTAAGGGTTTAATAAAATGAATTTTCAATAAAAATATTTAATATTTGAGTCGGTCTTGGTTCCACAGCGCCTCAAAGCTGACTGTTGCCATATGGCATCAATTTCGCGAAAGGGTTAAAAGCATTTAATTGTAATTAGTAAAATTTGCAGCTGATAGCTAAATCTTCGGCTGGAGCAGCTGCATTATGAGTCCTACGCAGAAGATACTTATACATACTTACTTACATCTTTACAATGTCGTCCAAAACACTTGTATGCACCACTTACGTAGTTCATAATTCCATGCATCAAATAATAATGGTGTCATAATGTCATCTTGTATTTTTTGTTTATTTATTATTTACTGCTGCTGCTGTAATTGAGTACGCAATTGTTATTGCAGTTGTAGACGAATATACTCTTGTGCCTTTATAAATTAATTCAATCAAAAGCCGGCAAAACATGAGCAACGAGTAGAAGTAAAATTGAGGAGGGGATATGAAGAAAATAAAAAAAACTAATAATAGATTATACTGCAGTTCGTAGAGAATAATTCTTGTTGTTATTTTCAATTAAAGTTCTTTTTGCTTTTTTTTCAAATTATTTTTGGTTATTTTATAATAGGGTTTCTTGACTTCTCTAGCAATCGACTATGCTTGGTTATGTTTTGTTTATTCTTTGTTGTTGTTACTTAGCGTTTCAATAAATAAGTGAGTGAACTGTTTATATGAATCAAGTATAAATAGTTGTTTTATTTTGTTGATGAGTATGCATGTATTTGTTGTTGTTGTTATACACAAATTTATGTATAATTTTTGATTCTTTTAACCAAAGCCATTTTTGTTTGTTTTAATTTCTTTTCCATCTTTCATTATTTAAACCTTGTGTGAACCAAGAAAAAACGATCTAAGTAATTTTTGTATATCCCTGAAAAGTAGCAAGTATGTATTACTAAGTAAGAAATTTTTAAATGATAATTTAAATTGAAGACCTAAAAAACGAATAACGTCAAAAATATAAAAAAAAAAGATTCGGAAAATTCAGCCAAATAGAACAAAAAACAAGTAAGGAAGGCTAAGTTCTGTTGGACCAAACATTACATACTCAGCTGCCAAATTACAGCTTGCAAAACTTTTAAATTACCTTCTTTTAAAAGTGGGCCGTGCCACGCTCATTGTCCAAAATTTTATTAACTTTCTATTCTGCGTCCTAAGGTCAACCCACTTACCAAGTTTCATCGCATTATCCGTCTTTGGTAATGAATTATCGCACTTTTTCGATTTTTCGAAATTTTCGATATCGAAAAAGTGAGCGTGGTTATAGTCCGATTTCGTTAATTCAAATAGCGATCTGAGATGAGTGCCCAGGAACTTACATTTCATTAAGATACCTCGAAATTTACTCCAGTTATCGTGTTCTGTGAGCTCTGCTCAGCTGAGTATAATAAGATTGATAGGTAATAAAATAAAAAAAAAAATTGATATTAAACAGAAAAATTAAATTTTTAAATTATTAAGTTATTAAAAAATATATTTTACATTAAAATAAAAAAAAATTGATAATACACAGAAAAATTAAATTTTTAAATTACTAAAAAATATATTTTACATTAAAATAAAAAAAGAAACAAAAAACTTCAAAAAATTTAGAAATCGATAAAAAATAAAAAAATATATATATAATAAGGGGAAAAAATGGATAAAAAATGAAAAATAGATAAAAAACTAATATAAAAAAATTAAATAAAAATTATATAAAATATTCGAAAGTTAATTAATAAAGAAAAATAAAAAACAAAGAATATAAAAAATAGATAAAATAACAAAAATATAAAATTAAAAAATAATCGACCAAAAAAAAAAATAATAAATAAAAAAGCCAAAAAAATAATATAGATAAAAAAAAACAATAAAGAAAAAATGCTTTTATAAGAAAATATCAAATAAAAAATAAAAAAGGAAAAAAATATGAAATTATAATTAACAAAAAAGAAATCCATGCAGATATATCTTAAAAAAGTTAAAATTAAATTAACAAAAAATAACGGTACAAAAATAGTAAAATTAGTCTCAAAAGTCCATTTAAAAATAACCAAGAAAAAAATATTGATTATTTTTCTGAATTTGGATTGAAAATTTTTAACTTAAATTTTACTTTCCTTAATTGAAAGTTCTGCAATTCGATGTAAATTTTCTAAATTTAAATTGGAAATTCGGATCTTTGATTAAATTTTTTTAATTTTAAATAAAAATAAAAATTCTGAATTAAAATTAAAATTCTGAACTCGAACTTTAATTTCAATATTCATTTTCAGAACTTGAATTTTAACTTGCTGAATAGAAATTCAAATTTTTTAAACTAAAATTTTCGATTTCACAAGTTTAATTCCAAATCCTCCACATAAATTAAAATTTAATGAATTTTAATTGTAATTTTCTGAACTTGAATTTAAGTTTTGTGCATTGGAATCGTATGCTGCTGTATTTGAATTGCATATTCTGAACTTTATTCTAAATTCTTTGAACATAAATTGTAATTTTCTTAATTCCAATTGAAAACTGAATTTGAATTGTTATTTTTTAAATTTCAAATACAATTCTTTGAACTTACTGAACGTGAAATACAATTTTCGAAATTCGGAATGGAAATTCTGTAACTCGATTCGAAAGGAAATGCTATGCGAAAGTTGACAAATTACATACATTTTTAAATTAGCAAAGTAATTTACTGAACTTAAAGTAAGATTTTTTGAAATTGAATTGCTACTAACATTCGGAACTTCTGATTTTAGCTTGCTGAATAGGAATTTAAATTTTTTGAAGTTGAATTGTAATTTTCTGAATTTTTCGATATTTGAAATTGCCAAATTTTAATTTTATTTTCCAAAGTTTGAATTGTAATTTTCTGAACTTGAATTGTGGTTTCGGAATTTGAGTTAAAAATTCTGAACTTGAATTGTAACTTTCTGAAATAAATTTTAGTTTGCTGAGCTTGAACTGTATTCTTCTGATCTTAAATTGAAAACTTGAAATGAAAATTCTGGACTTCAATTGTGCCTTTCTGAATTTGATTTAGAAATTCCTATTTCTATTTTTAAAATTTGAAATGAGAATTCTTAGCCTTAATGGTAACCTTCAGAACAAAGAAAAAAAGTATATAAGCTTATGTTTTTTCTTTTGCGCTTTCCAAGCCATCACAAAAGGGTTAAAAATGGAGAAGTGCCTAATACCATAATGCACAAACATAAATATTCTCACAGTCATGCGTTCGACGTCATTATTGATAGAATCAAATATAAACATTAAATACTAAGAATGGAGCCATTCAATTTATAGCTTTTTTGAAATTTGTTTCTTGCTCAAATTGTTGATATGGTTTATATTTGAGTTTCTTTTTTCTATTACCAGCGCTATTTTTTATAAAATGCATTCTGCTTAACCTCTGCGTATCATTTGTTGTTGTTGCCTTTTGGTTTATTCATGCACTACATAGGTATGTAGGTATGTATGATGTTAGTAAACATTAACTATAGAAACAATCTCATTCACTTTTGATGTTCATAGACGTGCATTTATCTCTATTTAAAAACTTACATACATATTTATATATGAAAATGTACGGCGGCCGCCGTGGTGTGATGGTAGCGTGCTCCGTCTACCACGCCGAAGATCCTGGGTTCACCCCCCGGGCAAAACAACATCAAAATTGTAGAAACAAGTTTTTTCAATTAGAAGAAAATTTTTCTAAACGGAGTCGCGCTCGGCAGTGTTTGGAAGGCACTCCGAGTGTATTTCTGCCATGAAAAGCACTCAGTGAAAACTCATCTGCCGTTCGGAGTCGGCATAAAGCAAGTAGGTCCCGTTCCGCCAATTTATAGGAAAAATTAAAAAGGAGCACGACGCAAATTGGAAGAGAAGCTCGGCCTAAAATCTCGCGCCTCATCTTCATTTTATATATACATACATCTACATATTCATACATATAGTCTTACTAAAGTCAGCTGCATTTGACTTTATTCTACTCTGTAGTTCAATATTTTTTCATTAGACTCTTGGAGTAAATGCATATCTGTCTGTCTATTTGTCTGTCATTGGCTTGCTTCTATTTGGTTTATGTGTTTCTAGAATAGAAATGCTTATTATTTTACATCTGCATATAGTATGTAGAGATAGTAGTATGAAGAGATAATATACACATGCTTACGTGCTGCTATTTGTATACAAAAAATGATACCCTTTTAGTTTTCTTCTTTTTGTGTATCTGTTTTCGGGCTACATTGGACACATTCAACCTTACACACAAACTGCTGTATGCTCATGCTATTAATTTGACTATAAAAAGTCATAGGCACACTTGACTCACATTTGGTATATGTACGTCTATCAGCACCTCCAGAGTAAGCTGTTTTAGCTCTCTGCTTGCCATTGCAATGATATTTATTTCTAAAAATATCTGCGACAATGCTTTACTTTGGCTCCTGATTGTCACAATGTGTTTTACACAATTCCTGCTGTAAAAATATACACATAGGTATATACAAACGCATTCATTAACAGTAACTCTTTGAATTGAATGAATTCTTCAAAACTCATTAAAATGAATCCTTTAAATTTGACAGATGGTCTCAATGAATATGTATAGGTACGGTCTTACTATAAAGAGTTTTTGGAAAGTAAATGGAAGCAAAAAGTTGAGATAATTTTAACATATTGTAACGAATTTAGGGGAATCCTAGTAATTCCAAACCTTCTACTAACGTTCGAATCGCAAAACTGTTGAATAAATCACTCCAATATTCAGTATTACAATATGGTCTTTATTTAGTATACTTGGGAGTAGTACTTCACAGCAACGTGTTTAAATCAAACTGATTAGTCATTCCGCAGCTTGCGCTGTTTTTATACTCTCTGTTGCCTCGTCAGCATATTTCTCCAGAGGTCGAGACGTTTCACCTTCTAGAATCTCCTGCTTGGTTACCAGCGATATACATGTATATTTGTAGTTTATGCGTTTCTCATAGTCATATGCGTGTGTATGTGTGAGTAACTACTTCGGCTGATGACTACATATGTGTGTGGGAGATATTTCTTCGTCGCTTTCTAAGAATGTGTATAGTTAAATGATGATTTATGTGTTAACGTACACCAGTGTGGCCCGCTTTAATGTACGTTCATCAAAGTTTCGTCATAGCCTCTTTTTCCAATAGCAGTGGTTCGCCCAATCCAAAAGGTTCTATATCACTCACAAATTGTCGTCGATATCCTTTAACAGGAGTACAAAGAAACTAGGTTAGGTTAGGTTGGGGTGGCTGCCCGAGGGCACACTTAGGCCAGTAGTACTAGGCCCGTTGTGATACCACGAGAAACACCGTTACCTCTCCTCTTCGAACCATTTTGAGGACCTGATGAAATCTACCAGGTCCTTGACGTCATGCTCCACAACCTGACTCATAGTATCAAGAAATGGAGCTCCCAGAAAGCGCTGCCGTGCTCCGCTTAGCGCTGGGCAGTTGCAGATGAGGTGAACCACCGTTTCCTCCTCCTCATCTTCTTTACAACTCCTACAGCAACGACGATAAGGCGCTCCTAGCCTTTCTGCATGCCTACCTATGAGGCAATGACCCGTTAGTGCCCCTACAAGTGTGGAAATTGTACCCCTTCTTAGGTTGTAAACGTGACGGGACCTTTTAGGATCCCATTTAGGCCAGGTTTCTTTCGACGTTCGACATCCCGGTGTTTGTAGCCATCTTTCGTCGGCTTGACGGTAGATGTGCTCTTTTAGCATTAGCTTGCATGTGGACAGGGGCATACCTAAGCGTTCTTGTCCAGGAAGAACCTGCTTGGTTGTACCCTGCCTAGCGAGTTCATCTGCAATACAGTTTCCCTCGATATCCCTATGTCCAGGGACCCATGTGAGGTGTACACGGTTCTGTTGAGCCATCTCTTGAAGAGATCGGCGACAGTTTAGTGCTAGTTCAGAATTGAACGAGTGGGAGCCCAGAGATTTTATGGCAGCTTGGCTGTCGCTGAAGATAAAAATTTCCTTTCCGACAATGTATGTCCCTATCCTAGCTGCGGCTTCCATTATGGCTGCAACTTCTGCCTGGAATACACTGCAGTGGTCGGGTAGTCTGAATGAGAGCTGGAGGTCAAGGTCCCTTGAGTATACTCCACCCCCAACTCTCCCGTTTAGCTTGGAGCCGTCCGTGTATATGGAAATGCTGTTGCCCATAGCAAAGCACTTGTCCGACTCCGTCCAGTCATCCCTGCTGGGTATGTTTATCTTAAAGTTGGTTTCCGCAACTGTTGTGGTCGCACAGCGATCCGTGCTAGGAGGGAGAAAACTGTATTTGTTTAGTATACTTGAGTGTCCTGTGGTCCTGTTGTTCCAGCACGACAACTCCCTTAGACGCAGGGCTGACGTTGCCGCTGCTCGATGACCAGCCAGATCCAGTGGAAAGATGTCAAGAATGACCTGAAGAGCTTCGCTAGGCGTTGTTCTTAGAGCCCCGGTTATGCTTATCATGCTGGATCTGTGGACTTTACCCAACAAGTTTAGGTTTGACGCCTTGCTCAAGGCTGGCCACCATACGACTACCCCATACAGCAGTATGGGTCTGATAATCGCGGTATAAATCCATCTGCATATGTAGGGGGTGAGTCCCCATTTTTTGCCAATGGCTCTTTTACACGTATATAATGCAATGTACGCTTTCTTTTGTCGCTGGATAACGTTGTCCTTCCAGTTCAGCTTTTTGTCTAAAACTACGCCTAAAAATTTGGCTTTATCTGCCAGGCTTAGGCGCACCCCATTTAGTTCAGGTAGGTTCAACGATGGTATTTTGTATCGTTTGGTATATAAGACAAGCTCTACTTTATCGGAGTTGACGCTGAGTCCACATCGGGAAGCCCACAAGGAAACCTCTCGCAATGCTACCTGCATCAAGTCGCACAAAGTTTGAGGAAACTTGCCTCTGTAGATAATCGCTAGGTCATCAGCATATGCCACGACCTTCCCGCTCCCCCAACTAGTATCTCTTAATAGCGAGTTTACCGTTAGGTTCCATAGTAAGGGGGAAAGGACACCACCCTGGGGCGTGCCCCTTGCGACAAATCGTGTTACCTCAACCTTCCCCAGTGAGGAGAGCACTTTCCTTCCCCTGAGCAGTTGATCAATTAGTCCCACTAGGGGTCTATTTACGTCCAGATCAGTTAAAGCAATGTTAACGGTGTCTGGACTTATGTTGTTGAATGCTCCTTCAATGTCTAGGAAGGCCACAAGACAATAATCCTTTTCGAACAAGGATGTTTCTATAGTAGAGACTAGGTTGTGTAGCGCAGTCTCCGTAGATTTACCTTTGGTGTACGCGTGTTGATAGTCCGAAATGAGATTCCTATCAATGCTTGTAGTGAGAAAATCGCTAACTATTCTCTCTAGGGTCTTGAGTACGAAGGATGAAAGACTGATAGGTCTATAGTCCTTCGGCTCGTAATGAGAGGCTTTGCCTGCCTTAGGAATGAATATGACCGTGGCGCTCCTCCATGCACACGGAATATAGTTCATAGCCAAACAAGCGGTATATATGTGCCGCAGCCAGTTGACTGATACCTCCAAAGAATAGATAAGTTGAGCGGGTACAATCCCGTCTGGTCCAGCAGCCTTAAAAGGTTTAAAACTTTTGACTGCTCTCCTCACTCTCTCCTCAGTGATGGGTATATTCACAGCTTGGTTTGCTGCAGGTACTTCCGGTGCGTTTGTCATATTTCCCGGGAAATGTGTGTCCAGGAGCAGCTCTAGAGTTTCCCCTTCTGTGCTGGTCCAGGTACCATTCGGTCTCCGCAGAAAGCTAATGGCTGTTTGCGTCTTAGAAAGCACGCACCGTAGCCTGGATGTGTCCACGACACTTTCGACTCCAGTGCAGAAGTTTCTCCATGAAGTTCTCTTCGCTTGTCTCAGGACTTTTTTGTAGGTTCTTAGTTTGTCCTTGTATTCTAGCCATTGTGACCCGTTATCGAAGAATTTGGCTTTGTTAAACTGTTCTCCACAGGATTTACGAAGTAGGTCCAGATCATGGGACCACCAGTGAGGTTTACGCTTACCGCGCGGTTTTGGCAATGGACAGGCCTGTTCTAAGGCTTTTGAGAAAGCCGATGTGAAGGTTTCTACCAGACCCTCTAGCTCCATCGTTGATGAGAGGCTTTGTGGGGGCAGTTCTGGTAGTTCTCTTGCTAACAGCTCATTATGTAGTTCCCAGTTTGTATTACGTGGGTTACGTCTCGCAATGGGCTGATCGACGAAGAACTCTAACATTACTTCAATATAGCGGTGGTCTGAAAAGGAATGTTCCTCAAGAACACGCCATTTTTTAACCCACCCATAAACGCTTTCGCTACAAATAGTGAGGTCAATAACCTCTCTACGGTTTTTAGTAATAAAAGTTGGTTCATTACCTACATTGCAAACTACAAGGTTAGTTGTTAAAAGGTACTCAAAAAGTGACTCACCCCGAGTGTTTATGTCGGAACTACCCCACTGCACGTGGTGGGCGTTTGCGTCTGTCCCAATTAACAGATGGCCTTTGCTTGAGTCGGCCACCAGATCCTTTACCGTCTTTTGCGGAGGAGGTTCCTCTGCGTCGTACGGCATATAAACGGAGGCTAGCGTTAATTGGGTGCCTCCGCTTGACAAACTGGCCGCTGTGATGTCACCATTGCTATAATTAGGCAAGAGAAAGATATTTAGCTCAGACTTTACTAAAATGCATGTTCTCACTTTACCTTCATCTGCAGCTCGGATGAGCTTAAACCCAGTGGCCCCCAATCCGCAAATCCTTGAGTTGTTCACCCAGGGTTCTTGGATAAGGACCACTTCGACGTCGCCTTTAGAAAGGCGACTACAAAGAAACTAACTTAACGCTATTTTATGAAAGAGGAGTAATGTAAGGTTAAATCTGAAATTTATAAGTTTAGCAGACAGCTTATATTGGGAATTTATTTAAATAAACAAATGCCTCACAACTTCTTACTACCAATAGCTTAGTCAAATCAATGAGTTGTTAAGCGCAATAAAAAGCTTTTTAGCTTCACAGCTTCTCCAAACCCATCGTCAACCTTGCCCAACATAAGTAGAAGCGAAGCCTGTAACAAATATAAATTTGTCATATATATATTTAGCAGGCGAGGCAATGATGACCTCAAGTTTTGTACGGAGCTAGGGGTTAGGATGTCCTAGAACGCTCAACGTGGTCATATCAAATCGTTCTCGAGATAGTCGGGCTGGTACCTTAACACTCCCCAAGACGTTCAGGATAGTGTCAACAACAATAACCAATAGCTTACTTGGAGCACGTACAAGCCGCATAAGTTCTAGACATTCAACTTGAATTTCAACCTAGTTTGAAGAGTAAAGCTGTACGTTACGTCCGTGTGTCGCCCGACCATCTTAGATAATTTTTTCCAGACTATTTTATTCAGTTAAGAAATTTAAATTGAAACTGATATCCCCATCTATTACTCCAACATTCCTCAAGAATATGAATAGATTTGGTGCAAAGCACTGATAGGTCAGATGGTGATGATACAGATCACAATCTTTTTGTATGTCAGGTAGAGAAGAAAAATTGCTTATTCGTGGGCATATAACATCCATCTACAATGCCTGAAGTTAAAAATAAGTCTCGAATTTCTAAAGGAGGTCTGATTAGATAAGGTCTTGCTAAGCAAATGTCCCTCCTAAATTCAAGCATAATAGTGCTTAAAACTTTTTGCCTAGGTATATGCCCTCATTATTTTTGATTTGCGTATTATTTTGTGTATTTGTTTCGACATATTAATTATGGGATTTTTTTTGTTTCTATACTATTGGTTTACCATTTTGTTTTGATTTGAAACCTGGAAATAATACCAAATCGATACATTTCATTCAATATAGTGTCCCTACTTGGGCACCAGATAAATTAATAATGTGGTGATATTGCTTTGAAAATATTTTAATCCCTAAGCAAAACGAATGTGAGGATTAATTTTTTGTATTTGAAACTTATCATCTTTTTGTTTTTTATTAGGAGCTAATTTGGACACCTAAATTTCGCCAGCTTAATATAGCACTGCCATCAAGCTTTAAATTATAGTTAACACTTTACGTCCACAGCTTACCGGAAACTTATGTAACTACGGAATTTTGAACATATTTTCTAAAATTTTCGAGGAAGACACCACAAAAGTCGTAGAAAAGTTTCTAAAAAATCTTTCAAAAGATTCCCCAGATTTACACGAAATTCCTAAATATCTCGATCCTTGCGCCACACGGGCAGATTTTCTTTCCCCTTCTCTCATACTCATTATATCCTACTGATCAGTTTTATAAGTCACAGTAACTCAAGCAATTTCACGCTTGTGATTGCTGCTTTCGTATCATGCTAACATATTTGTTGTTAGCAATGTTTGCAGTTGCAAAATGTGGCGCAATGTCAGCGATTGTAAAAACTTGAGGAGCACTGCAGGAATATTCATTCCTGTTTTGTAAAATGGAAACCCACAGTGTAATGTCGTCATCCTAGTTGTCGTCGGCATGGTCGACATATTTACATGACCCTCAACAAATGAATGTGACTCTATTTTGTTTCGCTGCTGTATGGAAGAGTTGTATGAGAGTATTGTTTTGAAAAGTAAATTGACAACTAACGCATATTTCTTCGTATATCTACTGATCCAAGTCTTGATTGTGTGTTCATTTATATAGCCATATGCTTCTATGTTTATGTAAACGCCAATGTCGTATTTGATTACAAACTATTTATCAGTTAACTTTATGATAATTTTCTAAATGATCCCAGTCCCGCAGGCATACAAAACGCTGACATTAAGCTTATGAACTGGCGGTACTTTCAGAGTTAATATTGAAATGTTGGAAGCAAGCCGGATTCAGTACCAGCTGATTGCTACTTCTTGATTATTTTCCATACAACGCCTTGTACTCCAATATGTCAGTTAATCGAAATCAATGAACATTTTGTTTCGACTTGATATTCTTCTGCACGGCGAATTGGTTGGAAAATAATCAAGAAGAAGCAGTCAGCTGTTGAGTTAACAACAGTGGCGGATCCCCCTCTCCTGGATCGAGGTTGAGGGGGGCGATGGCCCCCCGATCTGATCTGGAACTTATGAAAATTATAAAAGTTTGTTTTAATTACATATAAAATTTTTAAATTTTAAGCTTTTATGTATGTATAATCTATAAGATCGTTCTCGCCAAGCGGCTATCAAGGCCTTGAGCTCAACTACAGTGCGATCGAGGGTGGTCTGGGAGTGCCTGACCTCGCTTGCGATTGCATAGAATTATTTTACAATTATCTGGGTCCCGCGCCATAGTTATATCCCGGGTAACTGTCAAGCGGATCTCTTAGCCCGCATCGGTACAACTGAACCGGATGAAGATGGCTGTTGGGATTTCGGGATCCCGCTGGCCACCTGTGGATTGCTCCTCCATAGCTGGGCCTCGAGTCAGCTCAGCAAACGTTGGGCGGACACCACGTCTTGCAGGGTAGCAAGATCTTTCTGGCCGAAAGTGGATGGCAGGAGGTCTGCTGAAATAATTGGGTACACTAAGGCTCACCTGTCAATGGTCATTGGGGTTTTGACAGGGCACTGTCCCATGGGTATCCATGCGGTACGTCTCAATATACTGGAAACTCCATCCTGCTGCAGCTGTATAGAGGATGATGAGGTGGAATCACCAAATCACTTTATGCTCGATTGCCTAGCTTTTGCCAGAACTAGGCGAAAGTTCTTCGGTCGCGACTCATTTGGATCTCCCGAGGATTTATCCAAAGTTGAGATCGGTATCATTCGGCGCTTTATCGTTGCTACCCAACGATTCTCTTCTCTTTTTGGTGAATGTGGTATCACAACGGACCTTCGTGTTGTCCAAGTGAGCTATCCTTATCACGGCAGCTACCACCTAACCTAACCTAACCTATCAAGTATTTCACCAGGCCCGTCGAGACGGGGGGAATGGGGCGATTACCCCGGGCCCGGGGTTTCTGAGGGGGCCCGCGGCTTAGAGGTACTAAGATATTTTTTTTAATTCAGGAGTCTTTAGTTGTTCCATGTGCAATTTTTAAGCCGAATTTCAAAAGCAACGAATATCTGCATTTCGTTTTAATATTATAGTGAAATGTGAAAAATAAAAATCTATATACATAAAAAGAAAGGCTAAAATGTGTGTTAGTTGGTCGCCGGTGTTTGAAGAGATGCGTCGGTCGATTTTGTTCAAGCTTTCACACAAGTTGCGTATACCTCACACGGTGGTTATTATATAGGTTTGGTTGCGATCGACGTACAGGGTCTCGAGATATAGGACGAAAAATGGACCCGGGTACCCCTAGAATGTGTGGGTAATATGGATATCAAATGAAAGCCGTTGATGAGAGCTCTAAAGTAATTTTCATTGTGATATTCGCATCAACCTGGCAAAACTGGTAAATATGCATGCGAATACGAAATAAGGACATGAATTTATAATACCCACATACCTATTTACATACGTCCTATGCGATTGGCCTGAAATTTGGTATATAAATTTACCTATATTAATATTTACGACTCTTTTTTCCGGGAAGTACACCTTAAACGGACTGGGACTGAGACTCGGAGTGGGACTGTGACTGGGACTAGAACAAAATACATACCACCCTCTGGGACAGGCAATAAGAGACGAAGAAGAATAAGAAGAACTTGAGAGAAGAGAAAAGAGAGAAGGAGGAGACTGAGAAAGAGATAGAAAGAGACGAAGATGGAGATAGATGAAGCGGAGGGAAGAGTGAATAAAAGGATTAGGAAAACGTGAAGAGGGGGGAGGGTAGAGTTAGACGGAAAGAGATTATTAAAATGTATGCATATAGGCCAAATTTAGGGCAGACATCGTCTGACGGGTCGGCTAGTAATTTTATAAAAATGTCGAAAATAATGAAGGTCGAAGCAAAACTTAGTAAAAACTGGAAAAAACTGAGTGATGATGACTTTTGTAGATGAGTGTAGATATGTATGTGTGTTTGTATGAAAAATTTTAAGGTCACTTTATCTTACTTAAAAAGTTGACTTAAATCGCCCGTACCCCAGCGGGTTAGGGGTCAGAATATACCCGCGGTAGGTATGCCTGTCGTAAGAGGCGACTAAAATACCAGATTCAAGGGGCTGTGTAGCGCAACCCTTCAGGTTGCCAGCGCAACATATAGCTTCTCCAAACCCAATTGTCAACCTCACCTATCCGCGGCGAATCCTGTTTCACTAACAGACGAGGCTCTGGTGACCTTAAGCTTCTCATGGAACTTTGGGTTGGGGAGGGAGGGGATGGCCTGAAGGTTTAATATGGCCACATAAATCGTTCCCGAGATGGTCAGGCTAGCACCTTAATGGTGCTGTGGTACCGGAGCGTACCGGATCTGTATCCGACAAAGGACCATCACATCGATAACACTCCCCAAAGCCTTCGGAGAGCAACCTTATCGCTACAACAACACCAACAACAACAACTTAAATCGCCCCCTCTCCCAAATCGTGCTGGATCCGCCCCTGGTTAACAACACACTGAATTCGTCTTGAAATAAGTATAGCTGTAATCTGTTCGTTCTCTTTCTAAGCATCACTGCATAGAACTAATGTAAAGCTACACAAAACAGTTTTTTCTTAGTTATGCATTTCACGAGTTCTCCTATTCGCCGTATGTGCTATGCTTACATCAAAATTTATATATTCGAAACCATGGAAGCAACTAAATCTTAAAATTTTACATGAATACGACACTTGTGAATTGCCCGTTTTTTTTTCTAATTTAAATTTATTTAAATTTTTTTAACTTTGCAGAACTTAAGAACAGATTTTTTTCTGTGGTGCATACTTTTAGGCGCGATATACTTTTATACGCCATACCTGAAATGTCTTTGATTTTTGACAATTTTTATCTGGTGCTGACGGCATTAACACCCTAAAATATTCTAAATGTTAAAGTTTTTTACCCTCCGGCTGCTTCTCCATGATTTGCGACAGCTTCAATTTCTTTAGCATTTTCTCTCTTAGTTTGCTACAAGCATGACCAAAAATAGATATAATCATCGACAACTGTGTCAAACTATCACTTTCCCCCACAATCAATGTAGGCGCTGACAACATTTTTTAATTAAAGTAATTTCAAACTTTTCAGAGCGCACTAAACAACATTACTGCTCTTTTCTTCCGCATTCATTCAATAGCAATTTTGTTCCTAACATTTACTTTTTATCTTTCATTTCCTTCAAGCACCCAGGTGAGCTGGCCTTTTTTCCAGTCACCATTCACTTCCCTCTTCTCAACTTTTGCGCTCCTCTTCATTTTACATGCTCCCACTCTGCGTTTCTCTTACTATTGCTGCAATGTTTAATACTACAAACTCATATATCTTGGGTAAATGCCGTTAAAGTAATAAAACCTATTGAAACTGGGTTAGTAACTACTTTACTATCGATACTTGGATATTTGTTTTTGCATGAGCTATTGATCGGCGCGCTTTGGTCACCGCACATGAATTACAACACCTACGCCTTTGTTGTACATTTATTGCATTCAATATTCTCTGTTGTTGTAGAAAATGATAATAACTGTCGCTATTGCATATCTGTACAGCTCTATATAAATATATGTATAAGTACTGCGCCGGGTATTTCGAAGCAGTACAAGGCAAGGGGTAAATAACAAATTGCCAGTAACCGTTCATGCACCAAAATGAATTCAAAATAGCGGAAAAGCTTTTAAATGAAATGAAATCAAATAAACAATAATTGTAACGACATCAGAACGATGCCATCGCAAGTAAAAGTATAAAAAAAATAGTTGTGTTGGGCGCAATGGAAGGCGATAGCGACGACAACAACGGCGGGTTCTGCTAATGCCACTGCCGTTACCATAAACTGGCAATTTGAAAGAGGGATGCTACGTAGTTTCGATTCCGATTGCGAATTGACTAACACTTCTGGTTTTTATTTCGATTCAGAATGATCAGAATCGGTTTTATCACCGAAGTCGATCAGCAGCGACCGCTCAGCTAATCGTCCTAGTTCCGAAATACCCCAGAACTATTGCACTAAAAGCCGGTACTTTATAACTTTATTTCTATTCGAAAAACATTTGTAATCAATCTCAACACATTACTAAGGAAACTGTTAGCATTATTTTATATGCATCTATTTTTTTTATCACACCTCCTCCTAAATTTGACCGCAGTACCAGGGTGGCCAAGCCTTGCCTGATGTGCTTAACTTTGTCTCAGTGATTAAGAGCTTCACTTAAAAATATTTTTTTTTTAAATTAATATACCTTTCGTTGGATTGGCATATTTTTTATAATTTAAAAAAACCAATCAGGTGGCAACATTGTGAAAAAACCTCTAATTAGCAACACCTAAGTAAGTGACGTGTTAGCTAAATACAAAATTTTTTAGAAATAAAGCGAGCCGTTTCCCAGACAGGAGCGGATACATAGAGCAATTATAAATTTAAGTTTGGGTGGCATCCCCACATACAAGTTTTTCAATTTATATGTAGAGTAAAAACCATAAAAATCGCCATTTTGGCAGATAACTACTATTGAATTTATTTTAAGTCCTAAAATATGTGGCAACCTTTTAAAATAAGTATTAAGTGAACTTAGCGTATTACAAAGCATCACTTGAAAGCTGTTTTCTAGATAGTAGCGGATATACAAAAAATATATGTAATGCAATATCAAGCTTTGCACAAGTTGAATACGCTGTACAATAGGGTGGGTCGATTTGTATGGACGAAAGTTAACCGGTATCGCGCCATCGATTTTTCGATAGGATTTGGGCTCAGGAAAAAAAGTTCCACTACGCATACCCAAAAAAATAAGTTTCGAGCCTGCGAAATTTCATTTTTTTTTTTACTTTTTTTCGACTTTGATTTTTAAGGTTTTTTTCATGACCTAAAAAATTTTCATTTGATTGTAAAATTTTCATGTATACCCTGTCCGACCCAAAAATGTCCGCTATAAAAACAAAAAAAAAACTCTGTTATCGCCAACGTTTTTAGCGGACATTTTTGAATCGGACAGGGTATACATGAAAATTTTACAATCAAATGAAAATTTTTTTAGTAGGTCATGAAAAAACCCTTAAAAATCTAAGTCGTAAAAAAGTAAAATAGAAATGAAATTTCGCAGGCTCGAAAATTATTTTTTTGGGTATTCGTAGGGAACTTTCTTTCCTTAACCCAAAACCTTTCAAAAATAGATGGCGCGATATCGGTTAATAAATCGACCTACCCTACTTTGCAATATCTATCGTTTGATGCCCATATTGATGTATCTCATTTCATTATCAAACTATTTCAACGAGGTAGCAACCTTTTAAAGACATCTTCAGTGGCAACACTACTTAAAAAGTCATATACAGCAATGCACCATCTATGCACTAATTTTCATCCAAGTTGGTGGGGTTGTTTTTGATAAAGAATAATAAGGTTAGGTGGCAACCTTAGTTAAAAATATTTATTACTAAATACAGTGTAAAATGCCCCTCGTTTGATGCCTATATTGGCATATTTAATTTAATTTTCAGAAAAATTTAAACTGGTGGCAACCTTACCTTAGCGGTAGGCAATATATCTTGCATTTGAAACTTATATTGGCATATCGCATATTATTTAAAAAAAATTTAAACACGTGGCAACCGTGTAAAGACCTCCCCAGTATCTACATATTGTTACGAATATTAGCAACACTAAGGGGTACTGCCATCTCTAAGTCGATGCTAAGCAGTGATTGTATGCACATCCATAAATCAATCATTATGTATCTACATAAACAAATCAATCATTATGTCTACACATATGTAGGTACACGCAGCTGAGAAGCAACGCACAACACATGCATATATCTGAGATACTCCCGAAAGTATGCAATGAGAGAAGCTATAAAATCGTGCAATTGTAGTTACAGCTAAGAAATTTGATAGCTGATGGCCAACTAGTAGATTCTGGAAATGGAAGCGCCTAGAAGATGCGATCGAGGAAATCAGAGAGTATAAAAGGCAGCAAATGTAGAGGCGCTGGAATCAGTTTCGATTAAGCACGCTATCTGTCGGGCAAATAAGAGGATTTGCAGTAAATTCGTTACGATATGTATTAAATTTTAAATAAATCGGTTAAACCGTTCCTAAGGAAAATATTGTATATAAATATATCACAATTGCTCGCCTAAAGTTTTAAAAATATTCCGATTAAGCAAATTCTCTAAAATCCGATTTCGCCTTCGATTCCGATTAACACACTTCTGTTACATCCCTAATTAGTAGTACGTACGTAGTAGAATTGTTGTAAGCCTCACGTTTACAGTTATTGATAAAGTGGCGTGGAAAGCTGTTGAACGCAGGCAGGCAGTAGAGCAAGTGTAGCAAGCCAAGCACCTGGAAAAATGGATAAAAGCGATGCCGCCAATATTCTATGTAGGATGGAAGCAACAAAAGTGATGCGGGCAGAACCTAAAATAGGGGTAGGGATGTGTGCTCACGTAAAAATACCAATGAAAATGGGAGTCCAATGAAAGGGTAAAGCGGTAGTGAGTAAAATTTTAGACTCCCTACGTATGTTGGTATATCAAAGGTATCGACATGTACGGTTAAATACGTATAGTAATATTAATTTAGGAATTGATAGATAAGGTGCGTTCTAAATTAAGCTGGAACCAAAAAACGAAAATATTTACGGTGATGAGGGTATACGAACAATAAATGTATGCGACAGAAGTAAAGATGTTTTGGTTTGCTGGGTTGAGCTTATTGGTCGTCTAAATAAGCAAAATTTGTTTTTGTTTGATTTGCTTCAACGCGTTTCAACGCTTCATGCGTCATCCTCAGGAAGCTATTTATTGAAATATTTTAATAGTTTAAAATTTTTTTAACAACAAACATGAAATTATTACTTACATTGATTAATTTACATAAATAGTATCACATTTTTTTACACTGTGTACAGAATACATATACATATATAGGTACCTTAATGTTGACATTTACTTGTTTTATTTTCTTTTCGCACAACCGCAGTATAGACATTACTTATGTTGTTTGGTTGATGTTTTGTTTAAAACCAATTTTAGTCCTCATACCATCAATATTGGTCAAACGCGTGGAATAGCTGCTTGCAGAGCATTTCAATAGTCCGGAAAGATCTGCTATGTTTTTTGGAGAAGGCACCCCCGCGGAGAGTTTTTTTGTGAAATTAAATATATCGCACACCTAGACCAACAGCGAGCTGAAACTTAGAAGTTATGAGTACCTCCGTGTTTCCGAGACGCGAGTCTGTTTTTGTATTTCCTGAACATTGCGAGTTTTGGACTTGAAAGCTGTTTTAATGTTGGTGTCGATTTAAGGGTCATCTGTCGATCTGTCGTCAGGGTTTATTCCCGGTTTAGATCTCATAGTTTTGAGACTATGCTTGTTAGACTGGGTCGATTTATTAACCTATATCGCGCCATCGATTTTTCGTTGGTATTTGGGCTCAGGAAAAAAAGTTCCACTACGCATACCCAAAAAAATAAATTTTGAGCCTGCAAAATTTTAACGATTTTTCGATTTTTTATGCATTTTTTTCATTTTCAAGGCTCCAAATCATTTTTTATGTATTTTCTTCGTGTCAATTGGTAAATGCAAAATTGGTAAATGCAGTTTTTTGAAAAAAAAAAAATTTATTTTATGGAGATTTAGAAGAATTTTGGTCGAAAAATCGATTTTTTTTGCAGGCTCAAAAACTATTTTTTTTGGGTATGCGTAGTGAAACTTTTTTTTCCTGAGCCCAAATCCTATCGAAAAATCGATGGCCCGATATAGGTTACCTTTCGTCCATACAATTCGACCCAGGTTAATGCTTGTACTATCTCCGGAACCTTTTTGGATTCACTACGCGAATGTTACGAGATCATAACGGATCTTTTTTGGCGTTGTTTAAATGACTGCTTCGGGACTTTTCAGGACCCTTTCAGGAACATAACATTGTTTGCCAGACTGTTTCCAGATTAGTTTGAAGCTCACTCTGAATCATTTCGGATCCCTTTGCATTTACATCTGGATCATTGCGGTATTGTTGGCCTGATTGTTTCGGGATAAATTTTGCGTCTATTATTGGAACATTTGCGGCTCGTTTCGGGATTCCTATTGAAATCAATTTTCGACGATTTAAAAATAATTTTGGGCTCATTTTTGGATCAATTGGAAACCGTTTCAGGATTATTTCGAAATTATTTCCGAGGTTGTTTAAGGACGATTTCGGGTTGATTTTCCGGATCAATTCTAGTTTATTTCTGGATCCTTTCGGAATTAACTCCTTGTCCTCGGAGATTGTGTTTGTTAGCGTTTTGGGACTATTTACATTACTGTAATTAAAACACATAATAGCCAAACATAATTATAAAATTTCTAAGATAAAAATTGAAGTATGAATTATAGTGATCATGATCCCAAGTTCCACAGTTCTGGTTGGAAATAGTCGCTAATAACAAAGAATATTTACTGTACTTAGCCTTAGTGGGCTAAGCATTACTTCATAATTATAACATTAAGCCATGACCCCGATAATAAAATTAATTTAATTGCGGAATGACAGGAAATGTGACACAAATATGTCACCCCATGCTGAACAACACAGTTGACTCCTTTTTGTCATATTCTCATTTCTGCCGTGCATTTACAAATGCTATTTGTTGATTAATGCAATAAATAAACAAAAATAAGAATATGAAACAAGAAAAAAAAAATTACTAAAAAACTGTGATTTCAACCGCAAAACTATATGAAAATTATTAGTTAGATCATCAATTTAGTTTAGTGCTTCTATGACTTACAAATGATTCTACTTATACTACATCAAAAGTATACAATTATTGTAAGTATTCTAAAATGCAGTACGTGAAATGCCATTGGGATGTGCGCTGAGAAGAAGTTTTTTTGAGTCATGAAGTTTTGTTGAATTGTGAACTTTAAGTGTTTCGCACAGCGATTGTTACTTTTATGTATGTACTTTTCTATGTTGCAATTAAGTCAAAACAACTTTAAGCTTCATGCTGTTTAACTCATGGAAAATAAAAAAAGAAATCCAAAAAACAAAATCTTGATAAAGTACATTTAAGAATATAAAATTGAGAAAAATATAAATAATATAAAATGACTGGGAATGTGCTTGACAGGGTCAATTGAAGGTACAATTGAAAATGCACAAACACATCATCTACAAAAATATGGACGGACACGGACAGAGACACAGACTTTGAAAGCTTGTGTAATGTGCGCTTCTACGTACATTTGCGCGCATTTGCTATTTCACAGCGGCAGTGAGTGGCACTTGACGTTCTTTCAACCCTCTATACTTACTGGCCTACTGAGTGGTACTGAGCCAAAGTTGAGCCGACAATTCTCCATTAGAGTGTTTCCCATTTAAATTTGTTGCATTTGTGACTATTCATTATTGTTTTTGTTTTTTGTGTTCACGAATATGAAAGCAATTTTGATTGCCTGTTACCCACAGTCGGTTACGGGCGTGAGGGAGCGAACATTAGAATGCAGTAATTATTTTGCCCATATAGTATACAGTGTTTTGATTTGGATAAGGTCTCTTAAAAGCATAAAAAGACAAAACAACTAAAAAAAGGAACAGAAAAAAACAAACAAACATAAACACAGCACAAAAAAAAACGAGCAAAGAATCAAATAAAGAAGAAAAAATTAACTCAAAAGCAAAACAAAAAATCAAAGAAAAAGCAAGAAATTGAAATGTAAAAAAAAAAAGACTGAAAGAAAAACAACAAACAAAAATATGAAAATTAATATTTTTTTTAAGAAAAATAAGAGAGCACTGCAAAAAAAAAAAAAATAAAAGATCAAAAAAAAAAAAGAAAAAAAGAGAAACAAGAAAGAAGATATAAAAGAAAAAAAAAATAAAAATAAACAGAACAGAGACCAAACAATAAAACAACAAAAAGAAACAAAAAGAAAGGTTAAATAAGTAAATAAAGCAATAATAGAAGGCCTGAGAGAAAATAAAATAGAGAAGTGAAACACATACTACAAACAAATATAAATTAAAGAAGGACGACGAAAATAGAAAACAGCGCGAACACAAACTTATGAAGAAGAAAACCAAAAATGTGGACAAACCAAAAATTGAAAAAACGAACTGATAAAAAAACGCACGAAAAACAAAAAAAGAAAGGGCAATAACAATCAAAATAAACATTTAATAAATCAAGAAACAACGAACGCAACGAGACTTCAAGTTTATAACAACTTTCAACACTAAACAACAACAACAAAGCATAAAAAGTTTAACAAAAAAAAAAAAACGGTCTTAGCACGACGAGTCTGAGTGAAGAGTCGGTTTCGATGCGAACGTGAAAAAATTTTAGGACTAGCTACACCAACATGACTCTGGCTGAATCGTGAAAATTAAATGTAGTTTGATTTTTATTTCCAGCCGACACGTACACAGATGACTTGCCAATCAGACGCACCATGTATTGATGCTATAAGTAAATTTAGTAAGCAAAAACAAATCATTAGAAAATTTAACATTAAAACGAAATAATAAAAAAAATTAACAGCAAATTTTTAAATTATTAAAATGAAAAAGAAATTATAAACGACAAATAAAGCAAATTAAAAATTAATTATGAAAAGCAATAAAAAAAACAGGTAAGGGAGGCTAAGTTCGAGTGTAATCGAACATTACATACTCAGCTAAGAGCTTTGGAGACAAAATGAGGGAAATCATCAAGTAGGAAAATGAACCTAGGGTAACCCTGGAATGTGTTTGTATGACATGGGTATCAAATGGAAGGTATTAAAGAGTATTTTAAAAGGGAGTGGGCCATAGTTCTATAGGTGGACGCGAGTTCGGGATATCGCCATAAAGGTGGACCAGGGGTGACTCGAGAATGTGTTTGTATAATATGGGAATCAAATGAAAGGTGTTAATGAGTATTTTAAAAGGGAGTGGGCCTTAGCTCTGTAGGTGGGCGCCGTTTCGAGATATCGTCATAAAGGTGGACCAGGGGTGACTCTAGAATGTGTTTGTACGATATGGGTATCAACTGAAAGGTGCTAATGAGTATTTTAAAAGGGTGTGACCCTTAGTTCTATAGGTGCACGTCTTTTCGAGATATTGTCATAAAGGTGGACCAGGGGTGTACGATACCAGGTGATACGATATGGGTATCAAATGAAAGGTGTTGATTGTACAGGTGTAAAGGAATCGGTATAGATTTAGACATCCATATATCAAAATCATCAGTATCGAAAAAAAATTTGATTGAGCCATGTCCGTCCTTCCGTCCGTCTGTCCGTTAACACGATAACTTGAGTAAATTTTGAGGTATCTTGATGAAATTTGGTATGTAGGTTCCTGGGCACTCATCTCAGATCGCTATTTAAAATGAACGAAATCGGACTATAACCACACCCACTTTTTCGATATCGAAAATTTCGAAATACCGAAAAAGTGCAATAATTCATTACCAAAGACGGCTAAAGCGATGAAACTTGGTACGTGGGTTGACCTTATGACGCAAAATAGAAAACTAGTAAAATTTTGGGCAATGGGCGTGGCACCGCCCACTTTTAAAAGAAGGTAGTTTAGAAGTTTTGCAAGCTGTAATTTGGGAGTCCTTGAAGATATCATGATTCAATTTGGCAGGAACGTTACTACTATTACTATATACTTATGTGCTAAATAAAAATTAGCAAAATCCGATGAAGAACACGCCCACTTTAAAAAAATTTTGTAAATCAAATTTTAACAAAAAATTGAAATCTTTACAGTATATAAATAAACTATGTCAACATTCAACTCCAGTAATGATATGGTGCAACAAAATACAAAAATAAAAGAAAATTTCAAAATGGGCGTGGCTCCGCCCTTTTCATTCAATTTGCATACAATACTTTTAATACCATAAGTCGAACAAAAATTTACCAATCCCTGTGAAATTTGGTAGGGGCATAGATTCTATGACGATAACTGTTTTCTATGAAAATGGGCGAAATCGGTTCAAGCCACGCCCAATTTCTATACACAGTCGACCGTCTGTCCTTCCACTCGGCCGTTAATCCGATCACTTCAGCAAAAATCGATATATCTTTACTAAACTTAGTTCACGTACTTATCTGAATTCACTTTATCTTGGCATAATATATGGCCGAAATCCGACAATGACCACGCCCACTTTTTCGATATCGAAAGTTACGAAAAATGAAAAAATGCCATTATTCTATACCAAATACGAAAAAAGGGATGAAACATGGTAATTGGATTGGTTTATTGACGCAAAATATAACTTTAGAAAAGACTTTGTAAAATGGTTGTGACATCTACCATATTAAGTAGAAGAAAATGAAAAAGTTCTGCAGGGCGAAATCAAAAGCCCTTGGAATCTTGGCAGGAATACTGTTCGTGGTATGACATATATAAAAAAATTAGCGGTACCCGACACAAGATGTTCTGGGTCATCCTGGTCCACATTTTGGTCGATATCTCGAAAACGCCTTCACATATAAAACTAAGGGCTACTCCCTTTTAAAACCCTCATTAATACTTTTAATTTGATACACATATCGTACAAACACATTCTAGAGTCACCCCTGGTCCACCTTTATGGCGATATCTCGAAAAGGCGCCCACCTATAGAACTAAGGCCAACTGCCTTTTAAATAATCATTAACACCTTTCATTTCATACCCATATCGTACAAACGCTTTCTAGAATCACCCCTTGTCCACCTTTATGGCGATATCTCGAAAAGGCGTCCACTAATAGAACTAAATATCATTCCCTTTTAAAATACTCATTACCACCTTTCATTTGATACCCATATCGTACAAACACATTCTAGAGTCACCCCTGGTCCACCTTTATGTCGATATCCCGAAATCGCGTCCACCTATAGAACTATGGCCCACCCCCTTTTAAAATACTCTTGAATACCTTCCATTTGATACCCATGTCATACAAACACATTCCAGGGTTACCCTAGGTTCATTTTCCTACATGGTGGTTTTCCCTTATTTTGTCTCCAAAGCTCTCAGCTGAGTATGTAATGTTCGGTTACACCCGAACTTAGCCTCCCTTGCTTGTTATTTTTAATTTCAATCGCTGTTTGTCGGCCTGTCATACTGCAAGAATCGATGGGTCTATGTTTGGCACCACTGTTCCTATACGTAGAACTTGAAGACGTTTCTGTATTTGCGACTGTTCGCTTCTTTAAGTTAGTGACTGTATTCAGTATTTTCTCATAGACATTTGAGTTGCATTCTCTCTATGTGTTTTTTTTTCTTTAAGTTTTATTATAATTTTCCTACAACACATCTAATTTTGTGTGCAAATATTAAATGATTTCTTGTGCCCTCCTTTTATTTTATGATATTTGCATTTGTTGGTTTATATAGTTTGGTAACATCACGAATGCTATAAAAATTGCTTGCTTCCTTTTCACCAGTGTTTCACTTTTACTACTTGATGAATTTGTTACACTAAGATTATAATCTAAAGGCTATTAACGCAAACTAATTGCTAATTAGACTATGAAAGAACAGTTAATATTGTGATGTAAATTCTTAATACAAAGCGCTTTTAACTATGTAATATGAGGTCATCTTACATTATTTATTGATTTAGCCTTAAATACAAATCTTGTGAAACTTATTAATTTATTTACTAAGCAAATATATAGTTAAAAAGAAAATTATCGAATGAGAGGTGGTTACTGGGTCGGTAGACTCAGCCGTAGAGGAGATATTTTACCGCAGTAAACTTATAAGACATGGGAAACTCTTACTCTTACCATTTGCGACCTCTATCATCTATCGAAATATTTGCTGCTATCCTAGATTATTAGCTAAGAGTCCGACAAAGTTAATTAAAAAGTAAAAGTGCTTTTTTATTGCAACACTTCAAAGCACATGTTTTACGTTAAAAATATTGAGATCAACTCAAATTTTATTGCATCGCAATTATGTTACAGCAATTTACCCATTAATTTCAAATTTTACTCGAATAATTGTCTCTAGAGGTAGCCAAGTAAATTCCATCTTGATAAATCATCGTCTTTTACTTCCTTTTGCAAATTGATGAATGTATGTTCGTATGTTAATCGTACCACTAAATACTACTTTACAATGCACCATTTCAAGTGGCATGTGTTCTCTTTAGGTCAGCTATTTATGTTTGTCTACTACATAACAATTTATATATTTGCAACCCGTAAAAGCAGTCATTCAAGCTATTTGTTAAAGTGTAAAATGAGGCCGCTTCTGTTGCTAACTTAAGTTGGCTTGAACAAATGCCGCATTGTCCTGTTGTACGCCTGCACTTCCTCCTCCGCTTCCGTGCAAATATATGTACATATATGTTCGTATTGTTTTTTTTATGTTCGTATTGTAGAATGTTTAAGCCACTATCTAACAATATCTGCTAATACTTATTATACACTTTCCAACTTCCTGCTAACCGTTTTTATTTTTTAGGCTTTAACGACTTATGCGGCAGTTACCCACGAACGTGTGCCGTACGTACGGACGTTTGTCGTACGAAACACGTTTGACCGAACCATAGATGAATGGATTTGCAACTCTTTGTTTCGAGAGAGCGCTGTCAAAATGCACATTTTTTATAACATTTATCAATGATGCCACCCCAAACAAAAATGCATAGATCTGAAAATGGGAATTTTTGACATACATTTCGGCGATTATAGGTTCAATCATTTAATAAAATGATGGTCGTAAAATATTTATTTGCTTAAAGCTATTTTACAATAATACGACTAGTTAGAGTTAAATATAAACAAATCTAAATAAAATTTACATTTCGATTAAATTAGTTAATCAAATATTGTAACGCATTTAACTCGCAGTGAAAACCATATATTCTTTTGAAATTTCAGTAAATCGGACCTATGATATAATAGTTAACATTATTTAATGGATAGGGCTTATCCTACATGTCTGGCGTTCCATGTTCTGTGATCAAAATGGACTGGTTGCATCGGGAGTTCATATTTACAAAACTTATTTTTAGTGATAACTTTTGAATGGGAAATAATATTTACCCTCCGCCTTCGAACTAATAATACTTACACTAAAACAAATATTTTTATCCTTTTTCCCATAATTTTTGAGCGCTATTCTACAGTTGTAGGTCAAATTAATGTTTACCAAAATTTTTGGCTCGTTTTTCGTTTTGACTGGCACATTTTTTGTTCTGGCACCCGCTTCAGCTGGCACGAGGGATTTATCTGTGATTGTTGTCAGCAACAACTAGAAGATAAATCCCTCGTGAGAGCGAAAATATGAGAGCGTAAGCAAAAGATTCGGATCAATCTAATCTATGGACCGAACTCTCAAGCCCGTATGAATCAATGTGTTCGTCTGTGTACATGTACATAACATATTTGTGTGTGTATTGTTTACAGATAAGCACTGTTGCCATTGACCATTTTGCATGCATGCTTATGGAAACATCAACTTTTTCCAATTTAATTTTTGATATTGTAAAAGGCCGGAATAAATATTAAATAAGTATAAATAGATTACATATTTATAATCTGCACTTTTACATAATTATTTCGAATTATTTTCACAATTTTTCAAACTTTAATTAGGTGTTTTTGCATAAAAGTGCAAACGGTCAAAAATTAGCGCACAAAAGTCTAGTGAGAGAGCGATCAGCTGACACGTTCTTACGGAAAAAATCAAAATTGTTTTGATTTCTACGTTCCGGGCTACGTACGTACGGGCGTTGCACGTCGGTGAGTTTTCGTTTACATTGCACACTCATAAGATAGGTTGTGTCAGCTGACACGTTTTTGGTACGTACGTTCTTGAGTAACTGCCGCATTAAATGGCTAACGTTGGTGCAGCGTTTTTCGGCCCTGCTCTCTCCCACATTCACACTAAGTTCAACGCTCTACAATTTTATTAGGATATTAGCACAAACAACAAACTTGGTGTTTACATATATGCTGTGCGTTGCAATGAGTTTGTTGGTATTGCACTAACATATATATATGTGTAAACAAATTTGACCCAGCTGGAAATACGTTACTATGTTGAGCAGTCCTTTAGTAATCATCTCTCAAATTCGAACAGAATTGAACAACTGAAAATTTTCAGCTCAGTTGCTGGAGTTTTTTCGTAAGAACTATGGCCCGTAATCATAGTCGAAATAAAATAGAGTTTTATTGGTTTAAACATGGTTCTAAATTAAATATCATTTTAAGTCTGTTATCTCTAAAAAAGTATTTTAAATTTAACATGACATGAGCCCGATTTAAATTTTTTAAAATAGGTTTTAAGTTGGTGGTCTGCTGTCAAAAGTTGCGAGAAATTAAACAATTTGCTATTTAAATGCGATGAAGTTAAATGGAAGTGAAAAAAGGCTTCCCCGACAAGCAAATATACGTCAGGAGCTAATTTATTATACCTAGAATGCGTACTAATATGCTTGTGAAGAAAATTACACAATCTTAAAATGTGCGATGGTTACTTGGCTCCACATATACAAAATCTTTAATTAAGACTATTCCGCATTCAAAGATATTTGTGAGTTTTGATATTTTAGTATCTTTTGAGGAAAAAGTAGCATCCTATACTGATTTTGGTATTAAATTTAGAAATAAATAGTTTATGGAAGGAATTATTTACCACAGGGGTCGATTTTTAATACATGTTAAAAAATTTCGGGAGAGGTGTCAAATGACGCGCGCTAATTTCGGAAGCAATAATCCGAAGGCGGCAAATAATACTTTTACTCTGTCAATATATTTTTGCTTAAAAAAAGTTTAAGACTTTCATATGGTTGATGTAATTTTGGTGATATTGTTGTACATAGAAACGAATTAACTAAAAAGGCGTTTTGCGCTGATACAATTTTCACCAGTTTCGCAGCCGTCTAAGGGTAATTATTCGGTTTTTTTGAGAATATCTATTAATAAAAGAACAATTTCTTATTTCCGACTTCTAATTATTGAATTACATTACAGAATTCTTGAATTAAATTCTGCTGGCATTTCCGTTTGTGTTGTTGTTGTTGTTGTTGTAGCGATAAGGTTGCTCCACGAAGGCTTTGGGGAGGATCATCGATGTGATGGTCCTTTGCCGGATACAAATCCAGTACGCTTCGGTACCATAGCACCATTAAGGTGCTAGCCCGACCATCTCGGGAACGATTTATGTGGCCACATTAAACCTTCAGGCATTCCCTCCCTCCCTACCCCCAAATTCCATGAGGATTTTCTAATGTAAAAGGGACTTACACTTTGCAGATCCATGTACAATGCTCAACATTCTAGGTTACTTATTAAAGTAAAAAATTACCATTTTTTATAGGTGGAGTCAAGGAACCACGGTTGTAGGGAACAGGGTGAACTTTTAAAATTTCTAAAAGATGTTTTCATAGCGCCAATCAATACTTTTTTTTCATGCGGTTACCCTGTCCATGCTTATTTTAGCTGAAACCTGTGTTTAATATATCTATGACAGACCAAAATTTTAAATCTCATTTTTAATTTAGGCAAGATTTTAACTAAAGAGTAGTTTAGTCAGCGACTATGATTACGGGCCTATATTTTTAAGCATTTTTATGCCTAAAAAAGGAGGGGAATTTTTGTGTGAACTACTTAATTTTGTGTTATGCGATGCGGTTTAGTGTTGTGGGATCCTGTAGCAAATGATGAGATGATTTCAAATGTTACGTTATTAAATTGCATGATGAGCATATCACATCACCGCCGACATAATCGGCATCAAGTCATGAGGTACATATTTTTATGTGAAATATTTGATTTGGTGTCATGTGTTGTAATTCAGTGTCATGACTTTGTGTTCTCATGAGATATAATTTGTAGTCATGTGTTGTGCTTTGATGTCATGATTTGAAGTATTACGGTTTCAAATTGCATGATATGATATGCTAGCCTAAAATGTTACGTTATAAAATTGTAAGATGGGTAACCTTATTTCCAATATTACTGTATGGTATGATATGCCAGGAAGGAGGCATGAAGAATTTCTGTGTGAACAAAGTGTTCAGTGTCATATGATGTGATTAAGTGTCAAGTGAATTGGTAGCACGTGACGTGATGTCTTAAAATTTTATGGTATCAAATTGTATGATATGATCAAAGAAGTTAGAACATAAAGATATTGATTGCGTAATTTTCAGTGTAAAGCAGCGGAGCACACCAAAATTCTAGTATGACACTTTCACCACACCACAAACTTTTAACACAATTTTTAACATAATTTAAGCACACAAAATACACTGATCGGAGTTTTAGAGAAAATGAAAAAAAAAAAAATGTAAATTCTGAACAGATTAGCTGAATAAAAAATCTACAAATAATTGGTAAATAGCAAATACAGACAATGGTAGTTTAACACATTCTGCTGTGGTGAGTGGTGATAGTGTCCTACTAGAGTTTTGTGAAGGTTGCCTCACACTATTTTTCGGGCATGCAACATCTCTACTTTAAATTGTCTCTGGATATGAGTCGGCGCTAGCATTCCTAACAGCATCAGGCATGAGGAATTTTTTTGTGAATGATAATATTTGGTGTTATGAGATGTGATGTAGAGTCAAATGATGTTATTTGATGTCATGCTATGTAATTTGGTTTCATGTGATTGGTTTAATTTGGTGATGATTTGTTACGATTTTAAATTCTATGATGATGAGATTTGTATTTAAAACCGCTAAACCCATCTCCGCTTGATATGTGATTTATTTTAAATCTATTAACAAAATATAGACGGCTTCCAAATTAATCATGATATTATTTGGTTTTATACAATATGATTTAATGTTAAATAATGTGACTTGATGTCATCTTGTGTGATTTGGTTTGATGTGATGGGTTTGACGTGATGATGTGATATGATGATTTGAATTGTTATGATTTAAAATTGAATGATTATGAGATTTGGGTTGATTTAACTTCTTTAATCTCCTCTACGCATGAAATGTTATTTATTTTAAATCCAATAATATATAGAGCGCTCCCAAATTAATCAAATAGAAGATGATTAGGATAGATTGAAATGACCGGTAAGTACCGGCGATGAGAGGATTGGAATTGGAATGATACGGTGTAAATCAAAGTATATAGTGAGCCATATACAGAATATATAATATCACACAATATGTTGCCAAATATCCCACAACATGGTGATATGATATTATTTATTTAACATGCCATATTATAACGTGATATAAAAAGATGTTGATATTATTTATTAATATGATGAGATACAATATGAAATGAAGATTTTACTTTAATTTCTTTCATCACACCTCGTCACTAATATGTTTCCTGCTTGGCATGTTTGCATTCAATATTTATTTATGAACATCCCACTACAGTAGTTCTATTTCATTCCATTCAGATCGAAAGTACCTATGTAGTACATTGTTGCTCCCAAACACCATATAGAATAAAGCGTAGGCAAATGCGCTTAGCACCCAAAATAAAAAGAAACAAATAAAAAAAGTTTAGTACTCCACTGAACCGTTGGCTTGCAGTCGGTAGCTTCTGACCCGGCTGCCCTCTTGCCTTTTGTATTCGTTGGAACTCTTCTGTTGTACGAGCGATATCTTCATCACATATTCATGTGTGTTCATATCTGCAGTCACTCATGTCACATACACGTATCACGTACTTCATATTCCAGTAAGTCGAGAGTCTAGTCCCCTTCTCCCAAATCGATTATAAACTTTCCAATGTTGTTGAATTTTCATTGATAAATATTGATTTCTCTTTTCCTGGTAGAATAACAAAGTGCATGAAATTTTACGTATATATGTACAATACGAGGATATAAAAAATGTATGTACGTGGTGGTAGTGCCATTGTAAAGAATTGCACGCTGCATAGATTTGCAATTCAACGCATACTGACCGGAAAGCAAGTGCTTTCCGAATGAAATACTAGAACAAATGGATTGTGTTAAGTTTAATAGATTTGGATGCAATAAAATTTGATGTGTGATAGAAGTAATATAAATATTATTAAATTTGTATTAGATATATATATCTTCATATAAACAGACGATATCTTAAAGACTTTATTTAAGATCAAAAATCATTCTGTTAAATCGATCTAGCTCCGAAGAGAGCTTATGAGAAAGTTGGTTTTGTTCATTAACGTAGGATTGCCTTAAACCAATGATCCCGAAATTAGAGTTGTCAAATATTTATTTACCTGTGATTTTAACAAAGCGACTTCGATTCGAAGGAACCGCCGTCACACACAGACTGTGACGCTTACCAATAATGGCATACATAGATCCAAACACAGGCTCTCGTGACAGGAACAATGAGCTGCGATAGTATGATCCAAGAAAATGACTTGTGCTGCGACTAAATAGCAGTAGCGAAATATGATGCTACATAGCATAGTCAATTACGCAAACGCCTCCGTTCGCAGCTTACTGCGACACCCAGCAGCAGATTCGTTGATTGATATTTAGCAGCTTATTGTTTGCTGTAACATTAACAGTGATTAGGTTGGGTCTGCATTTAATTATTGGTTAGAGTGATTTTTAACGGCGGCTGAGATCATATTATTCTTCTGTCATAAAAACCGCGTTGTTCTTTAAAAATTGCGGCCCATGTAACCGTTTAATCCGACATCTAATGCTACTCAGTGTAGCACAAATCACAGGCTCATTGGCTCATATTATCGCAGCAAATTGTTCCTATGACGAGGGCAGTGATTGTGCCATTTGGTCTAAGACTGCCATTACTAATAAACGTCATTGCAAAATAAAACGCTGATAAATGAAATAAAGTACTTTAGTAGTGAGGTACGAAGTTTCTTGTTGCACGAAAGTGTTTCCCACTCTTCATTCGCTCAGAGTATTCACATCACATATGAGGGATCCCAAGTAGCAGCGCACAGTTATCGATTAATCTCCGCTAGCGGCTCGAAATTCAATTATTAAAGCTGTGTCAAGTGATTCATTTTGTTTTGTTGATTTTATGTCAAGTGGGCATTTTTTATTTCCCATCGATTGTAAAACCTTAAAAAAAATAATAAAATTGTTTATTAAAAAAAATTAAAAAGTTTATAAAAAAATCTTGAAAAAAGTGTTAAATCTGAAAAAATGCTAGCTGATTAAAAAATTGTTCAAAAATAGTTCATTGATGAAAAATAAATCTTAAATGAAAAAAAAAACACAAAAATTTATTTGTTCGTAAAAAATGTGTTTGTGATTTTTGAAAAAAAAAAAAAATGATTTTTTGAAAACTCCAAAAAATTAAAAAAAAAAAAATTAAAATATCCTATTTATTAAGTATGAAAGATTAATTCTGATTTTTTTGACACTGATAAAAAATGTTTTCTTAGAAAAAAATGTTGATGACAAACAATGCTTTCACTGAAAAAAAAGTAATTGTTAAGTTCTATGTCTTTAACCGGAAGCGATTATCAATATGTAAGAAAGTGAGATGAGACTTAATTAATTTTTGTTATTCACAGATAGATAAATTCTTTCAGACATTAAAAAAAATTCTTTATTTAAAAAAATGTGTATATTAAAAACAAAAAACTTTTATTAAAAAAATATCGATTTTTAAGATTTCGGACTGAAATTAAAAGAAAAAAATATACAATATTCAATTTGTGAAATATGAAAGGTGGGATTAAATTTGCTTGTCTCAGACAGTGATAGCGAAATGTTTTCACAGTTTTTGTTTTTGTTATTGTTTTTTTTTTTTTTGCTATTTTTCTTCATTTTACGTTTTTTTGCTGCTTTTCTTCTTGACGATAGTAAATTTTTTTTTGCGGACAAAAAACCGCTTTTTTATATTAGTAAATCTGTTTTTTTTTTTTAAACTTATTTGTGTAAAAAAACAAAAAAAAATAAAAATAAAATCAAAAACAAAAATTTGGTCTATAAAAATTTTATTTTATAAAAAAATTGTTGAAATAAAAAAATAAAACTTGTTTAAAAAAATTGTTTATAAAAAAGAAATTGTTTTGAAAATACTTGGTTGTATATAAAAAATTACGTTTATATAATGTTTTATTGAAAAAACAAGAAAGAATTATTTATGTTTTTTTTTTAACTTGTTAAATTTTAAAGTAATTCTCCAATAAAAAAAAAACAGTAAGGATACACTATTCAAACCAATTCAACCACAGTGCAACGTTTACTCTTATTCAAGTCGTAAAATACTTGTCCCATCAAGCAACCAATATCAGCCAATGTTAATTATGAAATCAGTCAAAAAGTAAAATTCCATTTTATGCCAAGTGTACACTACACGTATGATTTATGGTGGAAGCAAGCTGCGGGGGTTTAGCGATTTAAAGTTTACAACTATGATTTAAAATTCCAACAAGGGAAATGTGTACAAAAAGGAAAACCCGAAACGGTGAGCATACCGCACAGTCTCAACAACACTGAGCACTCAAGTCATAACTACTCGAAAAACTTTAAATGACACCTTTTCACAGACGCACATTACTACTTACTACATACAAACGAAACATTTTTGGCTTAGTTTATAAATTTTTGCTCTGTCAATTTGCCTTGAAACAAAAATGCTTTTACACATCAACATCAGTCGACAACAGTTTGTTCGTATGAGCCATCAAGTCAACTGTGAAATTCACTGTAAGCACTAGGGTTGCCAGATTTTTATTTCGGGTTCCCGGGACAAACCTCAAATTTGAGCCAAATTCCCGGGATTTTTAAAAATTTCCCAGGACATTTGAAAAATAAGAAACACCTATATATTTATATGAGTTGCTCATTTCGGCGAAATAATTTTCAGATAGAATTACAGCCCTATTCTGTGCACTTGACAAATTCACCATCTTGCTTATTTGTCAAGTTTGACAATTTATCAAGTAATTGTTATTCTATGTAAAAAATAAAAAGCTTTTTCGCTGAGAAATTGTCAATAAGTCAAACGCTCTTGATAATTTAATTTATACGGATAAATTTAAATTAGAATTCTGTTATTGTGAGAGAAAATGGAAGAACATTTATTACTTTTGCTATTATTGTGGGAAGATCCTCCTGGGGTTTTTGGGGGTAATTTCGGGATGGTGTTTGAGACTCCCTCGGGGTCATTTAGGGGTCGTTCTGGGATATTTTTGGCGACTCTCTCGGGGTCATTTGGGGGACATTCTGGGATGGTTTTGGGGACTCCCTCGGGGTCATTTGGGGATCATTCCGGGATGGATTGACGACTCCCTCGGGGTAATTTGGGGGACATTCCGTGATGGTTTTGCGGACTCTTCGGGTTAATTTGGGGGATATTCCGTGATGGTTTTGGGGACTCCATCGGGTGGGCCCGGCGTCATATAGTGGTCATCCCAACCATCCCCCAATGATCCCCAAAATGACCCCGAGTGAGTCCCCAAAAAGATCCCGGAATGACCCCCAAATGACCCAGAGGGAGTCCCCAAAACCATCCCGGAATGTCCCCAAATGACCCCGAGAGAGTCCCCAAAAAGAGCCCTGAATTACCCCCAATTGACCCCGAGGGAGTCCCCAAAACCATCCCATAATATCCTCCAAATGACCCCGAGGGAGTCTCCAAAGCCATGCCGAAATGACCCCGAAAAAATGCCGCGGATTATTTTTTCCTATTCCCATTTCGGGGTTAGCAGCATAAAATGAGACATATCGCTCCAATTGCTCATGCACGTTCCACGTTTGATTTCCTTGAAAAAACCATGATCTCAAAAAATATTTGTTACAAAAAATAATGAACAATATTTAATTCTTACGTCTATTCCATTTCGCGATTGTTGCACTAAACAGCTGATTTCGGTTTACTTTATTTAGGTCACCACAGTATGGTGAAAAGCACAGGTAGTAGAGTTTTTTAGAGTTATCAAGTTATGCACAGAATAGAAATATTTGTCAACTTGATAAAAATCTTGATTACTTGTCAACTTATTGACAATTTGTCAAGTGCACAGAATCGGGCCGTTAAACTTTTTAAACTCATTTATTTATAACAAATATTTTTATGAAACAGGCTAACAATTAATATGTTTACTGTGTTTAATGCGAATTCAATTTTATATGGATTCATTTTGCAAACGTTATTTAAAAACACAACACTTCCCCATGCAAAATGAATATTTAGGTGTGCGAAATGCCAAACATTGACAATATTAAGAACCACAGTGGGGATGAACTTTTCTTCTTTACAAGCCAACCTAAAAAACCACACTGCGTTTTTTTAGCGAATGCAAACAACCGGCGTTGTTTGCCCTAACCGAAATAAGCATGCGTGCGTGCGTAACTGAGCTGTCATATCTGTATAAAAATTAAACGTTAGCTGGCACTAAACGTCAAATCTAAATGTCACGCAGAACAAAAATTGGAAATCGAGTTAGGTTTTCACGCAGCAAATTCAATTTCGGTTGCTCTCATAGAAGTTGTGTGTGCATGAGATATTTTGGACCGAAAATAACTTGTGTGCGTTTATATTAGGTTGGCTTGTTACAGAGTTGCATGCGATATGCTAATGACCTGAATACAATCGAAGCCGAAAATATGGCCATGTTTTGTTTCAGATTATAATTTATTAATTTTGATATTGTGAAATGCCGGGACATAACATTTCCCGGCGAGACACTTTAAAATTTGTGAAAAATACGGCATGTCCCGGCCAATACGGGAAATTTGGCAACGCTAGTAAGCACACGTTTTTTATGTGTGTGCAGCTGAAGAGAAGAGCCAACAGATGCTTTGTAACTAATAGATAGAGAGCGAGAGATAATAAATGGAAACGAAAAAAATTGCCAAACCCATTTACAATTTTGTACAACAGTGGGTATAACAGTGAACGAGGGGGTGTGGTGTAGTTGATATATTTTATCCATTTTTATTCTTATCATCCTTTCGCGTGTGCTCCATTTCCCACTTTCTACAACCTACTGCTTTCGTTTTCCTACCCTCACCCTGCGTCAGCCTTTCAATGAATTGCTACGGAAAATATGCTATGAAATTCGTGTGAAACAAGCAAAAGCATAAAAAAATAACGAAAATCTGCGAAAAGAATATCAAGGAATTTGTGTTCTAATTTACACTCCCTAACTGTTTTTAATTTCTCCTTCCTCGTTCACTCTCTTTTATGCGGACTCTTTTACTAAGGCTTGCTTACTTTCGCATATAAATCCTTGTGGGGATAAAATAACTTTGCGACAGCGCCAAGATTCAATGCATTGGCGGATGCTGCTACAGCATCAAAAGCGATTCTAAGAGATTCATCACACATAACTTCACCATCAAATGTGAATGGAAGTAGGAAACGGGCAACACCAAATTTTACAGCATTTGAACGATTGTGGTACGAAATTTCACGCTCTCTATACTCTCTAAAGGGACATTCTTGGTGAAAAGTAAAGGCATGAATAAGTACGAGGTGCCGCAATAAGGTTCGAGAAATTTGTGGCGTTTTCCTTAAGGTTGTCTTTATTTTGCTCTATGTAACCAGATGTTAACAGTATCTAATCAAGTTGTAAATGAGAAACTTGTTAGATGTAAATGCGAGCGTCGAAAGCATCATATTGAAATTAAAACAGTCAATTTTAAATGCGGAAGCGTCACTGCAGTCAATTGTAAATGAGAAGCCTTCAGGTTAAAATGCGAAAATGTCATTTGTAATTAGGAACAGTCAGTTGTAAATGAGAATAGTCACTTTTGAATGAGAAAGCGTCGCACTTACAATTGTCTATTATATTTTCGTATGACGCTTTCGCTTTTACATTTGATACTTTCTAATATACAACTGACTTATCTTTTTTACTACTGGCGCTTTATGTGTTAGAAGTAACTATTCTCAGTTCCATATGATGGCCAAGGAGCTTAGACTATTCGCACGGCAAGGAATGCCAGGATTGAATCCCTAAGGATTAAAAGATTCAAAAACCGTTCACGCGGCATTTAGGATAGTATAAGAAGGTGCTTATACCGGAGCGTAGCGAAATCATATCCTACACTCCCTTAAATCTTCAATTATCCGTTGCGTAACAAGTACCGCCAGATGTGCGGATGCCTTTAGGAATATTTTCTGAGCCGGAGCGTCTTCTTTTATTTTTCTAACATTACCTAGCTAGATAGGCTAGCTCATAAATAAACCTAAAACGGTGTTTATCGCACTGTTGACAATAAGGCCCTTCTCTACTTCTCTCGATGCAGTCCATGATTCCAAGCCTTCCGAGAGTGTGTTTGCGGTTGAAACAATCACCAATAACCTGGTTCGGAAGATCAGGAACAGAACTGAACTAGCATATGAATATTGATTTCAATTGCGATTCCTTCATAGTGGAAAATAGCCCAGCTGTGAAGAGAGTCCATTCAGCTTTGTGATTTCAAAGGATATAGCCGCTTTTTCACGAAATGGGTGCAGTGTCAAAAGCACGTACGACTCGGAGTAGATGTCTTCACTTCCTGAAGACGTATCTACCTTTCTGCTTCCACTCCTCTCACCACGAAAACGAGCGGTGGAGTTTTAGTGAATAGCCGCACGTTCTCAACCACAACCTTTTTATGGGGAATAACATGCGTCAATTCCGTTGTTCAGGCGGAACATCGCGGCATATCTCTAGTACACATGTCTGAATCATATATTCATCTGTGTGCGCTCCGAAGTAATGAATTGCCTTTGCTGTGAAAAGTAAATATAGCAACCTGTTATTTTCTACGATCTACGCCTGCCGTCTGGAAAATCCTAGTTTATCTTCCTACCCCCTACTTCAAAGCAACAATTTGCAATTTTTCAAAGACTTATCGGATACGTGTCAACGAACTCTAATAGCGTAGAAGAACGACATACACGATGCTGGATGTCTCAGAAAGGATGAGTCTTTCATGAAGGCAAAGTCCTGCCACTTCCTTGATTTTTAACGTCCATGTTATTTTGGATTGTATTGCTGAATAAACGCTGACACTGGCAAACTAATACGGCCCTATTAGTAAGCTTAAATTCTATATATGTACATATATGCAGTAAGACTTCTCTTTAGATACCAATCATGCAGCTCGACAATTCAATTTATTTTGCAACTCC
Source organism: Eurosta solidaginis (assembly GCF_040869045.1). NCBI lineage: Eukaryota > Metazoa > Arthropoda > Insecta > Diptera > Tephritidae > Eurosta > Eurosta solidaginis. The sequence continues at coordinate 254,762,030 of NC_090323.1, read as the reverse complement.
TCGGCATAGTTGCCATACCTCGTACTACTATTACATGGGTACTATGCGACATGCCGAACTCGGCTTATGCGGCAGTTACCCACGAACGTACGTAGAAAAAACGTGTCAGCTGACACGACCTATCTTATGAGTGTGCAATGTAAACGAAAACTCACCGACGTGCAACGCCCGTACGTACGTAGCCCGGAACGTAGAAATCAAAACAATTTTGATTTTTTCCGTAAGAACGTGTCAGCTGATCGCTCTCTCACTAGACAGAGTTGCCTAGTAAACTTTTGTGCGCTAATTTTTGACCGTTTGCAATTTTATGCAAAAACACCTAATTAAAGTTTGAAAAATTGTGGAAATAATTCGAAATAATTATGTAAAAGTGCTGATTATAAATATTTAATCTATTTATACTTATTTAATATGTATTCCGGCCTTTTACAATATCAAAAATTAAATTGGAAAAAGTTGATGTTTCCATAAGCGTACATGCAAAATGGTCAGTGGCAACAGTGCTTATCTGTAAACAATACACACACAAATATGTTATGTACATGTACACGGACGCACACATTGATTCCTACGGGCTTGAGAGTTCGGTCAAACGTGCTTCGTACGACAAACGTCCTTACGTACGGCACACGTCGGTGGGTAACTGCCGCATTAGTTATAGAAAAAAGAATGCGTCAGCAAAAACTCAACTTTATTATTGTTGTTTTATGTGCCGCTTGTTGTCTGTCTCAAGTGCCTGGCTGGCTATGAAATCATATTTGACGCATTTGTTATTGTTTTTGCTGATGCCCGTGTTTGTGAGTGTGTTTTTTTGTAAAAAAATATGCTCATGTGGCCGATTGTTGCTCAAATGGAAAGTTTTGTCGTGTCTGTCATTGTTCGTTTCTTGCTACCTTCATCCCTTTTGTACATAAATATTCATAAAGAATGCCTTCCCGGGTAGTACAAAATTTTCTTTTATGGTTGTTTCTGTTATTAGTCTTGCTGTCATTTTTGTTGTTGCTTTGTTGTAACTTGTAGCAAATAATGTCATCTTGTTGCTACACAAAAACGGCCTGCAATCTCACTTGATTACTTTATTGCTGTCTGCAAATTGACCGTAAAATTTGCTTTGACATAGTTTGACATAGATTCAGTGAATTGAAATCGATTGAAATTGTAACAATAAGACTAAACAACCGGCATCATAGGCCAGTCACTCATTATTGACGTGAATATGTACTTGAAAGTTAATGTGCAAATAATAAATAGAATGTGTGAATATATGAGGTTGGGTGTAGGAGGAGTCTGGTTCTAGATCAATCACAATAAATAATATTTCGACATGTCCAGGTTTTTGAATTCGAGAGAAAAAAGGCTAAGAAACAAAAATTAAAAATTAGAGAAATAAAAATAAAAAGAAAATATAAAATAACTCATAAAAAAATTAGGCAGAAGCTAAAAAAAAATAAAAAAGTAAACAAATAGAAAATATTATCTAGTAATACAAAAACAAATTTACAAAAGATAAGAAAAAATTAAAAACACTAAAGTAAAAATAAAATATACATGTAGTCTTATAAAACCAAAAAATTTAAGTGACAAAATTAAAAAAAAAAACAGAAAAAAAGGGGGGGGGGGATGGAAATTAAGAAAAAGGAAAAGATAAAAAGAAAAATGAAACAAAAAACAGAAAAAATGAAAAAAGAAAAGTCAAATGAAAGAAAAAAAAGAAAATAAACATAAGTAATAATAGAAAAAAATTATTAGTTTTTAATTTAAAAATACGGAGGTTTCAAAATAAAATAAAGTCTCGTAAAATAAATTAAAAAAAAAAAATGAAAAAAGTCAAATAAAATAAAAGAGAAAAAAAAAATGAAAATGAAAAAAGTCAAATAAAATAAAAGAGAAAAAAATTAAAATGAAAAACAATATAAAACAAAAAAACAAAAAAAAATTTAAATGAAAAAAATTTGAAAATTGAAGAAATAAAAAGTTTAAGAAATACAAAAATTAAAGAAATAAAAAGTTTAAGAAATACAACAAGTAAGGAAGGCTAAGTTCGGGTGTAACCGAACATTACATGCTCAGCTGAGAGCCTTGGAGACAAAATAAGGGAAAATTACCATTTAGCAAAATGAACCTAGGGTAAGCCTGGAATGTGTTTGTATGACATGTGTATCAAATGAAAGGTGTTAATGATTATTTAAAACGTAGTGGCCTTAGATCTATAGGTGGACGCCTTTTCGAGATATCGCAATAAGGGTGGACCAGGGGTGACTCTAGAATGTGTTTGTACGATATGGGTATCAAATTAAAAGTATTAATGAGGCTTTTAAAAAAAGGAGTAGCCCTTAGTTGTATATGTGAAGGCGTTTTCGAGATATCGACCAAAATGTAGAACAGGGTGACCCAGAACATCTTCTGTCGGGTACCGCTAATTTATTTATATATGTAATACCACGAAAAGTATTCCTGCCAAGATTCCAAGGGTTTTTGATTTCGCCCTGCAGAATTTTTTCATTTTCTTCTACTTATATGGTAGGTGTCACACCCATTTTACAAAGTTTTTTCTAAAGTTATATTTTGCGTCAATAAACTAATCCAATTACCATGTTTCATCTCTTTTTTCATATTTGGTACAGAATTATTGCATTTTTTTAATTTTTCGTAATTTTCGATATCGGAAAAGTGGGCTTCGGCCATATTTTATACCAAGATAAAGTGACTTCAGATAAGTACGTGAACTAAGTTTAGTTAAGGTATATCGTTTTTTGCTCAAGTTATCGTGTTAACGGCCGAGCGGAAGGACAGACGGTCGACTGTGTATAAAAACTGGGCGTGGCTTCAACCGATTTCGCCCATTTTCACAGAAAACAGTTATCGTCATAGAATCTATGTCCCTACCAAATTTCACAAGGATTGGTAAATTTTTGTTCGACTTAGGCATTAAAGGTATTCTAGACGAATTAAATAATAAAAAAGGGCGGAGTTACGCTCAGTTTGAAATTTTCTTTTATCTTCGTATTTTGTTGCAGCATATCATTACCGGAGTTGAATGTTGACATATTTTACTTATATACTCTCACTAGGGTAGGTAGTTGTCGTTGGTGTGAGGGCTTAGCCGAACTCCATAGCGCCCGACTATGAGGCGGAGCTGTTTAGGACTGACATCTACGCCGTTTCGCCTCATACGAGGGCGGCGGAATGTCGGTGACCAAGAACTGCCAACCCCCTAATCCAGTATTAATGGCCTTACCGCAGTAAGAGGCGCTGCTGTGGCGGACGGTTCTTTCCCCGTATATAATACTGGACCGCTGAGCCCGCCTTGTCGGGCAGGTGGTCGTACGATCAAGATGAACGACTCATTACCTGACTGTAATAAGGATGATGTAGAGAGGAGGACTGAGTCGCAATCCAAGGACGACAAATACGAATTAAGGGATGCGTCGGACTCGGGAAGCGAGAGTAGTGCTGATTCAATGAACTCCGTGTTGGAGAAGCACACAAATGAAAACGGAGTAGAAGAGTGGAGAAGGGTACGGAGCAGAGGAAGTAAAAGAGCTCTCTCGCAGTACCGTGCAGCACTAAGAATTGTACAACGCTTGGGAGCAGTGGTCGACCCAACAGAAGTGGAGATCGAGCGCTTGGAATGGGCCCATGAAGCGGTAGAAGTAGGTCGAAGGCAGTTCAAAAGGTTTGCTGCGAGAAACCCTCGGTTCTGCAACCGGTACGAGGAGGAAGAAGCGTCGAATGGCAGAATGAAGAGGCAACGTTCGGCGGAAGGCGACAAGCCTGCTTTCAAGAGGCAGAAAGGACCCAGTCCTAGAGCCGCGAGGCAGGGCAGTCGCGTAGACAAGACAAATAGGCCCAAAGCTGTAAGACAGATGGGCTCCAATAGCGAGGTAGCAACTACTTCGAAAGCTGCGAGTCAGAGGGAAGTTCCAATTAAGGAAGTAGGAGATAAGCCAAAGGGAGATAACGCTAAGACTCCGGCTTTCTCGGAGGCGCTAAAGGGAGTTAACGCTAATACTCTGGCTTTCTCGGAAATGCCAAAGGGAGATAACACTAAGACTCCTGCTTTTCTCGAGAAGATGAGTGATGTGGCAAAGCAGTCACTGACTGTGGCGCTAGTTGATCGTAGCAGTCCTTTCGGACAAATGACTACTGAAAGGTGGATATCTGTGGAAAGGGAGCTGATTAGCTTAATGCTTAAGATGATGCGGGAACAACCAAGTAAGCCCCTTCCAACCTTTGATTCGGGGGGATGGTATAATGGTGTGAAGATGATAGCGTGCGACAATATCGCGAGCTTGCGGTGGCTGGAGGAAGTGGTTCCAAACCTCCAAAGGCAAGGCACGAACGCGCGGTTTGAGGTGGTGGATAAAGCGAAAATCCCCACGGTACCCAAAGTTAAGGTATGGATACCATGCGTGATGAAGTCGGAGGATACACTGCGACTTCTGCAGAATCAGAATCCGAACATACCGACACAGGATTGGAAGGTACTTACTGTATCTCGGCCTACCGAGGATGATCAGTTCTACATCTTCCAAATAAACAAGCAGCTTGGTAAAATGTCCTTTGGCACTGGCAAAATTTACATGCGACTCAGGAAAAGAAGTCCCGAGGATAAAAACCCTAACACGCTAGAGGTGGGCGAAGTCGAAAAGGACCTCAAAAGCCTAAGGGAAAAAAGACAGGTGGAGGTCCCCGACGTCACCACGAACGTGCTAGAAGAGGACCAACCGCTAAATGGTGCTGTGACTCCAAAATATTTTTTTAATTAAAATAAAAAATTTACAAAAGACAATCAAAAAATTCGTTGAGACAGAAATAGAATAGGTAAAAAAGAAAGCAAGAAGATTTTTTGACCTCTTCTAACAAATAAAAAAAATAAAATAAAATTGATTTACATTAAGAAAATATTAAAATAAAAAAATTTAATAAACTAAAGTATAAAAATAAAATAATTTTTTTAAATAAATAAGGAGATTGAAAGAAATAACCAAATTGAATAAAAATTTTAACTACAGCTATTAACATGAACTATATTAATTGAATAAAATGAAGGTTATGTTGAACTGGCCGGTCCATGACGACCTCACATAGACTGAATGAGTCCGTTGGTTTTAACGACCAAACTGAAAAATCCTATCAAAAACCAGGACCTACGTTATAAAATAGAAATAAAATAAAAAAAAAGAAAATTAACGCACAACGCACAAAAAAAGGCTTGGATGTTTCTTATAGTACTTGTTATGAACTTTTCAAAGAAAAAAAAAAAACAAAAAAAAAGTTTGAATAAAAATTTTTCAAATATTGCAACTTTTTCCAAAATGCGCCTGCTTCAATATTTATTTAGTGTCGCCCAAAATAAAGCTCAATTGTTCTCCTGCGAAACTGCATAGGTCACTTTGTGGGGTAATGCCAATTTTACTGCTCTTTTTCGCTGTGAAGCTTTTGGGAACCATCGCGCCACAGTTTAAAAGCAAAAAAAAAAAAATATACAAACTGCCGTTGCACCACAAAAAGACTGAACATTTTTTGGAGAGCAGTAAATACTCTTTCAACACACACCTCATATCAAATACCAAGTATTTTGAAATATTATTTTCCTACACAGCAAACCAAACCGTTTATACATTTAAGGCGCTATAACCTTCGAAGAGATTTTAGGCCGAGCTTCTCAAATCGATTGCTATAAGTTACCACGTTTATTCGTAGCTCTACATTATCCGTTATCTAGACATATATACTCAGTGCTGTGTTTTTTTTTTAAGTTATGTGCCCAATTGATAATGTACCTGCATAATTATATGCATATTTTGTAGTTTTCGTATAACAATAACTTTGGTTAGCTTAGCTGGTGCAACATTAATGTTATCTCACCCGCTCTCAAATGCATTAAAATGTAATTTTTACGCCAATAAACTCATAAAGTACATATCAATTTATGACCACACTACCAAGTTACGATGGGTCGCCAGTTGACGATGTCAAATGGCCATAACATTAAACTCGCATAAACTCACACAAGCTGTCACACATATCTTACAGCTCACATGTGTGCTAATAATTTTTTGCGTCAGTGTCGATGAATGTAAATATTGCAGACATTGACACGTGGACATGTCGATGTTTAAGTTTGCTCACTGGGTGGAAAAAATGTTATAGACATTTGAATAAATTTATTGATTTTTCTCTCAAATTATAAATTATAATCTAAACGCTTACGGATAGCGAAGTATGTATGGGTCGATTTGTTTGGACGAAAGTTAACCGATATAGCGCCATCGATTTTTCGATAGGATTCGAGCTCAGAAAAAAAAGTTCCACTAGGCATACCCAAAATAATAATTTTCGATCCTGTGAAATTTCATTTTTTTTTACTTTTCTTCGACTTTGATTTTTAAGGTTTTTTTCATGACCTACTAAAAAATTTTTTTTTTTTACAATCAAATGAAAATTTCCTGAGCCCAAATCCAATCGAAAAATCGATGGCGCGATATCGGTTAATAAATCGACCCAGTCTAATATACTTAAAGTTCGATTACCTCATTATCTATGGTAATAAAGTATGTACTTAGTTCTAATACCGGATGTAAAACAGCCAATGATTATTAAGTAAATATCTTTTAAGCAAACCACTGGTCAGTTGAAAGCTTTCCAGGTTGTTGAGTCGGATTGTGTTATTAGATTGATTATTCATTCGCATAACTTGAAAATATGTAATTCTCAAGTGGTTTGCGAAATAAAAATATCACATACTTGCCCTTTGTCTGGTCTATTTTAAGTTCATTTCAGATAAAATAGTAGTTAAAGAATAAAGTTTTTTGTCTTCATTTAAATGATGTGCAGATTCGATTAACACAGAAAGAAACCATTTTTTGCAGGAAATTTTAACCTTTTTAATGTTTGCATTATATGTTATTAAGATTGTGGGTTCACGCCCCGGGCAAAAGCAACATCAGACTTTAAGAAACAAAATTTTTCAATTAGGAGAGAATTTATCTAAGCGTGGTCGCCCCTCGACAGTGTTTGGGAAGCATTCCTGGTGTATTTCTGCCATGAAAAGTTCTCAGTGAAAATTCATCTACCTTGCAAATACCATTGTCTGCATAAAACCAGTAGGTCCCGTCCCGCCAATTTGGAAAGGAGGAAAAAATAAAAAGACCACAACACAAATTGGAAGAGAAGCTCGGCCCAAAATCTTCGGAGGTTATCGCGCCTTACATTTATAAATTTTTAATTTTATATTGCTTTAATTCTTTGGTACGTCATGTAGTTAAATAAAGTTTAATATATTTGCGACATATTTTTTAAAGTTAATAAACAATGCGTGAATTTGTCTTGCGTCATTGCTCGTTGATCAACGACTACACCACTAGAACTACAACCATAATGCTCTTACTTACACAGTCATAGTTTAAGTTTTGAAGGGGTCTGATTCAAATCAATGAATTATAAAATGTAGAAATGGCAGAATTTAGCTATTTAGGGTGGTTTTAACTTTCTCCATTTAATGCTGATCGGCGACCACTGCGATGATATTACTCTACTAACACAGTCACAGAGCCCTGATTTTAATGAAATTTTAAACTTCCCGGTTAATGGTAACCGGCTCTGTGTCATCCGGATCATTTCTGGATTGTTTTCGTGTGTATTTACGGATCACTTCTAAGTTATTTCCGGTTCCATTCAACTGTCTGCTGATATTTCGCCATGGTTTTCGGGATAATATCGATACTATTTCGGAAGGAGTTCGATATTTTTTTTCCAGACCTAGTATTTCAGCATATGTTCAAGTTTCATGTCTCGGCTACATCCGAATCATTTCGGGACCATTTAAGAACTGATTTAGGGATGATTGGTACTATTTTTAGGTTGTTTTGGAACTGTTTCGATATAATTTCAAGGATAAGTTGGACTGGATAGTTGCAGAATGGTTTTAAGGGTCATTCCGGGAATGTTTTAAGTATTGTTTCAATGCTAATCAGAATAACTTTGGGATGACTTTCGGGTTGATTTGGATACCATTTCGGGAATGTTTGAAGGGTAATGGAAATATTTTGAGGTTGTTTTTGCAAAAATTTTGAAACAATTTCATGATAATTTCAGAAAATTTGGGGACTATTTCTATTTCGCCTCGGAATCGCTTTAGAGAACATTTCGGGATTACGAGACCATTTTATGGATAATTTAGATTTTTACAACTATTTCAGGACAGTTTCAGATTGTTAATTTCGGGTTTCTTCAATATAGCTTTCAGGATAACTTAACAATTAGGTAATTTTTTTTTTAATCATAACAGTACTATTTTAGGAACATTCGAGGTTGCTCACGATATTATTTCGGAACTATTTTAGTACCATTTCGGAACTCGCTTCGATTAATTTTGCAACTATTCCAGGGCATTTCGAAATTATTGTTTTTTTATTTTGTCTTTTGGTTTTATTATGTGACTCATTTAAGATCATTTCGAAACTATTTCTAAATTTTTTTTCGGATGACTTCAGAATTGTTTCTTAAAATATTTCGGTATTATTGCTAGATTGCTATTCCCTCATACAAACAGTCTTACGCTTTCCACCTAGGCCTGTGGGTCCATTACATAGTTCAAGTTCCAAGCAATTTTGTACCCTACCAGACCGCAAAATAAATATAAATAATTTTCTTAAAGACCAAGCTTTCTGTAAATCTTACCCGGTACCAAACTCCGGAACTTGTGCAGCTTGAGAGCACAAAACAGGCCATTCGTGACGAACAGTCGCATCATGCACTTCACTGTCCATTCTCTGCCCAATATTCACTGTAGTAGTTGTTGTTGTTGTTATAGCGATAAGAGTACTCTCCGAAGGCCTTGGGGAGTTATATAGATGTTAATGGTTCTTTGCCGGATGCAGATACGGTACTTTCCGGTAACAATCACCATAAAGGTTCTAGCCCGACCATCACGGAATGATTTGTTATGACCAAATGCAACCTTCTAGGCCATACCGCCCTCCCGCCCCTAGATCCATCAGGAGTTCGGGGTCGCCAGAACCTCGGCTGTTAATGAAACATGATTCGCCATGGGTTGGAGAAGCTATATATTAGGCTGGCAACCCCTTGATTCAATTTGGTATTTTAGTCGCCTCTTACGACAGGTATACCTACCGCGGGTATATTCTAAGCCCCCCAACACGCTGCTCTGCGATGTCCATGCTATCTACAAACACTTTTTTTATTTTTTCTGAGTGAAGTTTAACATTTCTAATGATTATTTTATACAATTTCGGCGTGTGTACATAAAATAAAAGTTTCAAGGCCATTTATGTTTGGCATACAAAAACGTGCCATTTTTTTCGTATTTAAAATTCTGTGAACGTTTACTCTTGCAAATGAACAGATAGATAATCTACTTTTTGGCATTTCGTTGTCATTAAAGTTAAATAAACTCTTCTTTCTCTTTTTTTAATAATACATGCGCTGGTAATTTAACATTGGCGACGTTTTTTCTCGCAATCAGTAAAAATGGAAAGCGGACTTTGAGATGTCAAATAATCTCACTTACTTGTGTAGAAATGTTTCGTAATTTTTCTTTTTTGTCCAAGTCATTTGTTCTTATTTGTTTTCCTCCATACGCTCGCTTTTTTTTATTGGCAGTTAAACTATAAATTTTATTTTCGATTAAAATGCGTGCCACGTAAACAAAAAATCGTAGTTAAGTGTCGTCTGTCTGTTAACGACACAGTGTCACTGCCAGAAATGCCAAGCCTGGATAGGTGCCTCATCAACAATCTAATTATTTGTTGTGTCCTAATCATTATTCTTAGGGCATAATTCTGTATTTCGAACGAAAGCTCCGTCGAAAGATTCGCCTTCTGACGATTTCGTCTAGCAATAGTATTCTCTATCATTTTCGTTCGGCCTTTACGTTTCTTACGTTATGTCAAAGCGAAAGCTCAAACAGTTGTCAAACCATGTGTTTCCATATATAATTTATTTGAAAACTTATAAGCAACAGTTAAGTTTTTCAAAACTACTGATGCTATTTTGCTAAATTTGATCAAGCTGAGAACGCCAATTAGCATTTAACATTTGAATAAATTTCAAAACAAAATAAAATAGATAAATATCAAAAGCCAAATTTTTTGTCATTGCTTAAAATATAATTGATTTACAGGAAACTTATTTATCTTTATCTGTTATGAAGATAATATTACCACAAATCGGATATGGAAATTGGAGCAGATATTTTCAAGCGATATCCTTCATTGTCAAGTCCCGCGCAACATAAGCCCAGGTAATATGTTGCCTGACCATACAAAAGGACCAAAGAAAAGTGCAAAATTTGCTTAAAAGCGCTTTGCATGTTTGCACCGCTATACAGAAAATAAATTTTTTTTATTTCCGTTACGTAAAAATCAGCTGTTTTCGTCTGGTGACGTGACGTGTTTAACATAATGCAAATACACGAACTCTGAGGCGAAAGGAACGTTCGTTTCGTAATAGAGACTGGGGCCCTTATTCTTAAGTCCACGCTTATAAGAATACTTTGTTTAATAATTTTTTTTTTGTAATTTCTTTATGTCTCTTACACATACCTCATTGGGCTATACGCCGCTCGTGTCTCCTTATATCTCACAAGTATATTAGGACCCTTCTTTTCCAAATCGAGTTTTCAAGACTTTTCATACACTGTTGAGCGATTTATTTCTTACTCTGATTGAATTATGCTTCATTCGATTACATTTAATTTACTTAAATTTAATTGATTGCGTGATTTTGAGCTTTTGAGTATTTTTGAAGCCCAATAAAATATTTTCACATGGAATTTAATTTAATTATCTTCCCTGTCTTTTCAGATCTACCAGCAAAGCAAACAATAAACGGTAAGATAAAACAATTGAAAAAATATATGAAAGCAAAAAAACACAACTAAAATGTTGATAGTTCTTCATTAGAATCAGCAGAGTTATTATGAGTATCGTTTTTGATTCATACCAAGCTACCTATTTAATTTTTTGAGTACATTAAGTGCCTCGCAGTTTTCCAACTTCATCAGATCAAATGTTGTTGTTTTGTTCTGATCTAGCCAAGCAAATAATACGAGTGATACAAAAAAATGTATACACTTTAATAAACCTACACAATATGTAGGACCTATGGAGCAATATGCAGACCCAAAATAAAATTCTGTAAGCGATCATAAATAATAAGATAAATAGAAGTTAGTCTTTAAGACTCATTTACGACAGAACAGTGAACATATTGACTGTACAGATAAAAAATTTACTTTTAAATTATTTTTAATCATTATACCTTTTTGTGTATCGATCTTGACCAATGTTATTACGTCTATATAATTCTCTATACAATGTTCTATAACTCTGGTGTTTTTTGACTTGGTCCTGTAATACTTGTTATGTATCATGCCATTTTTGGAAGACTGAAGTAATTCGGGATCGTTTAAGGACTATTTTGCTACCCTTTCAGGACTAAATCCGAATTATACTCGGAATCATTTCGATATAATTTTGTGAGCATTTCCAGACGACTTATTTTGGCAACATTTCCGCAATATCACTACATTATTATCATTTCAGACCAATTTCAAAATAATTTCGGGAGTGTTTCTGGATAGTTTTGGAATAGTGTTTGGGACTCTTTCGATATTTTTAAGGATAAATTTGGGACTATTCGCGAAATATTTCTAAATATTTACGGCATAATTTCGAGAGTCGTATCTTTGGTTTATTTCGTATCTCTCTCCGGATTCTTTTGGTTCATTCCGGGCGTATTTGGAATCATTTCGGAGTTTTTTTTTTTGGAATCATTTCGGGACGTTTTTGGGATCGTTTAATCTCCAAATTGTTTTTGCTATCACATCTGCACCATTTCAGGCCTATCTTAAGATTTATTTCGAGACTCTTTCTGACTGAACACTTTCAGTATTATTTTTGGTATGCCAGGATCGCATTCGGCATTCTGTTGGGACTATTTCAGAATTGTCTCGAGGACTATTTCCGGTATTATAACGGCACTTTTTTTAGGAATTATTTAGGGAATATTTTAGGATGGTTTGGGAACTATCTTTAGATTGTTTCGAAATTGTTTGATTTATTACTTCGCGACTTTTTCGGAATAGTTTCGGGTCAGTATTAAGATAGTTTTAATAATCAAATCGGTACTATTTCGCGATCATCCCTTTACCCCCTCCCCCTTAGGAGGCGTTACAAAGCTGAATGTGTTTGATCTATAAAACTATTTTTTTTAATACAATTTTATATTTTGATTTAATCGTTCGTAAGGAGACCAGGATAAAAGCAAGTTCCTTATAAAATTCATGTTGTAACCTTTTGATCAAACAAAATTAACCGTATATAAAGTGCAATGTATTTTTTCATATATATGCAATAAAAATTTATACATTTATTGTTCTTTTTACTGCTTCCACATTTAACTTGTTGTTTTTGTTGCCTTAACTAGTATTTCTACACTTTTTGTTTTTGCTCTTTGACGCTGCTCTGCTGATGCTGTTGATGCCTCCACACTTCCATTGTATTTCATATTTACGAGCATAAACTTGCACATGTGTTTCTTCTCTTTTCTTTCGATTATATATACATTCTATTTTTTTGTGTAAGATGGGAATCCATCATATTTGCAAACGTACTGTGCGAGAAAAATTGTGCGACTATTTGCTAAAGGGTCATCACGGTTATCTCTTTATTGAGAACAGTTGGTTGTTAACAAGCTCCAAACTAATATTTTTAAATTTTATTCTTGTGTTTCAAATTCATTCCTGCAGTCCTACTTTATGCCTGCAGTCTAACTTATTCCTCCAGTGCAACTTCATTCCTCCAGTTCAACTTAATTCCCGCAGTCCGCTTTAATTCCTGCAGTCCTACTTCATTCCCTCCAGTACAACTTTATTCCTGCAGTTCCACTTCATACGTGGTCAGATATTAATTTGCCTGTGATATTAGACGCATCATCCACTACGACTAGTCCGCTCGCACAACGTACTAATCACAAGTTTTGCAGGAGCGGAGACTGATCTACTGTAGTACAGTAGCTGATTTATGCGCTTGATTTTGAACAGATTTTTAACTTGAACATGTGTGCTAAAGTGGCCATTAAATTTCGCTCCAATTCAAAACAAAACGAAACTTCACAAACAAATAGCTCTGAGCTGAGCGGCACAGCATCGACAAAAAAAAGCAACTACAAGTAACAAAAACTGCTATAAAATGAAAGAAGACTAAGAAAACGCTACTCATAATGTGTTGAAAAAAGGCGAAACTCATGCAATTAGTATTAACTTCAAAAAGGAGGAAAAAAATAAAAAAATCTCGTCATAATTATTTTTTTTTTTAATATTACACAGTAAACAAATTTATAATTTTGGTATTTTCAAGATAAAGGTCTCCGTACTTAACAGGCGTGTATTCCTTAAGCATTTTTGTTTTTGCAGTTACAAGTTGTACACAATCCGGAAATCGTTAAGACTAAGACTCAGCTGTTCGAAAACACACAGCTATCAGAGGATCAAGTTTATAATAATATAGGTCCTGGTTTTTGACAGAGTTATTCAATTTGGCCGTTGGGTTTACCAGAAGTAAAGTACAATAAACTCATTCAATCTATGTGAGATCCTCACGGATCGGCAGAAGAAAGCAGAAGATATTTGCTCCAAAGGCGCCGCCGGAGCCCTTTAACCATTAAGCGCAAATAAAATTATCCCTAGGATGCCTCCATTCAGAAAGATGGCATAGTTGCTTTGTTACGGAAATCCTGTTGTATGGTGTAATTAATATTTTGACGGAGTTGTCGTTATAGTTTATTCGTAAGCATAAACTGTGGTTTCAGTGCTTTATGTGTCGTTTGTTGAGTGTGTGAAAAACTTGAAAAAAAAAAACAATAAAATGACACTTGACATACAATTTTAATGCGCATACTAAGTACAAATGCATTTAAACGAATTACAATTAGCTTCACAAAAGCGTATACAGTTTGTGTTGTCACAGTTGCCATTTATAAATGAAATATTTTACCAAATTGAGTTTTTAAACGGGGATTACCCTTATTGCTTTAAATGTATGAAAACATTTATTTTAAGCAATTTTTAATTTATAATTTATTTAATAATTTGGGAAAAATTTAAACAACGTGACAACAGGACGGACAAGGCGACAGCTGTTTCGATTATACCTTGTAAATCTCTTCAAAGCCATATCTCACGGGAGTGGGAGAAAAGGCTTTGCAGAGATTTACGGGGTATAATCGAAACAGCTGTCGCCTTGTCCGTCCTGATGTCACGTTGTTTCAATTTTTACCAAATTATTAAATAAATTTTTACCAAATTGTTTAACATCTTTCCGCCGGCGGCCGGCGTGATAAAAAAAGTTGCTTCAATTAGAGAAAAGTTTCTCCAAGCGGAGTCGCTCCTCGGCAGTGATTTGGCAAACACTCCGAGGGTATCCCTGCAATGAAAAGCTTCTCAGCCATAATTCATCTGCCTTGCAGGTGTCGTTCGGAGTGAGCACAAATACTGTAACGCCAGTCCCGCCAATTTATAGGAAAAATTGAATTGGAAAAAAGCTCGCCTAAATCGCGCCAAGTACCATTTGCACCATTATTTTTATACCCAGCTGTACTTGTACATAGGGTATTATAACTTTGATTGAATAACGGTTGGTTGTACAGCTATAAAGGAATCGAGATAGATATAGACCTCCATATATCAAAACCATCAGTATCGAAAAAAAATTTGATTGAGCCATGTACGTCCGTCCGTCAGTCCGTCCGCCCGTACACGATTACGTTAACACGATAACTTGAGTAAATATTGAGATACATAACTTCACCAAATTTGGTACACGAGCTTATCTGGACCCAGAACACCTAGAATGTTGAAATTTGACGTGTGGACTGATATTGAGACTCTTGATAAAAATTTGAAATTTTTTTTAAAAATGGGCGTGGCCCACTTGTGGTAAAATAAATTTTACAAATATTATTAATCATAAATCAAAAATCGTTAAACCTATCGTAACAAAATTCGGCAGAGAGGTTTCCTTTACTATAAAGAATGCTTTGAAGAAAAATTAACGAAATCGTTTAAGGCCCACGCCCACTTTTATGAACTAGACTTCCTAACTTGTTTTTGTTAAATTTACCAATTTTTTGTGTAAATTTTTTTTCAACTCTTCCTATGTTTTCTTTCTTATTTATGATATTTTTTTTTAATTTTTGTTTTTTACGTATTTTTGGTAATTTTTTTTTGTATTTAAAAATTTGTTTGGGCATTTATTTATAGTTTTTTTTATGTTTTTTAGGTCAGACTTAAATCTCAATTCGGTACAGAAACGGATCTAATGACATTCTAAAGGACTTCTAGTGAAACATAACTTTACTATTCGTTTGAGAAATCTGACTAACCATCCACCATTGCTTTAATCTCATACTAAACTCTCCAAATTAATAAATTTCCTCAAACAACTCGTGATAAAATTACTAAAGCAACAACAAGAGTGCAACAAAGTTTTATTACTTTCAAAACACATTCGTATTAACTTATCTAAAACGAAAATGACGAAAATGAAAATCGCATAAGCAATTTGTACGTATGCATCGGATGTGTATTTGTATTCATTCATAAAACCCACATGAGAGATATTTTGCATTTTCAAATGCAGATTGCATTTCCCTTTTTTCCACTTGGCATTTCATAATTTGATATGCAAAGTGTTGTGCAACTATTTTGATGTAACAAGCTCATGAATATTTTTACAATGCTAGTACAGTGTTGTGGAAACAGTTTAAGCTAAGTAAATTTAATAAACAGAAATAATAACTAAATTAAAAACGGTGTACATATTAAGAAGAAAATAATCTATCTAATTAGAAAACGAATCAGGAACATCACGAAAATATATGAAAAAAAAAAAAAATTTACATTTCAGAGGAAATAAAAACAATATAAGAAGGAAAAAATTAAAAATAAAATAAAAGCAAAATATTAAAACCCTTATCCATTAAAAAAACAAACAATTTAAATTTAAAACCCATAGATAAAAGTTATAAAAAAATAAATTAAAATATACAGAAATGAAAAAATATGATCTAAAAAAAAAACTTTGCTAAAAACCGAAAAAAAAACTATAAATTTCCAAGAATAGTTAAACAACGAACAATAAAGTTTTAAATAACGACACGGTTGATTAAATTTTGAAAAAAGAAAACATAAATAAAAATAATAAAACAATTTAAACTAAAAAGTAACTAAATTGAAAAAATGCAATAATCTTCTTCTTAATATGTATAAATTTCGTGTCACGTTGTTTGGCTGCGATGGACTCTTGAACTATTAACCTGATTTTATTCAAATTTGCACACCTTATGTAGTTTGATCCACCTTGAAAGATAGGATAGAGTTTCTGTCCGGGAAGTGGACCAGAGGCCGATCAATTCCAACAAATTCTATTCATGGTTCGATTTACCTGAAATGTGGTCTATAGTTAGCTCTTTGCCTAGATAAGTATTTACGGACCTTTTTTTCTGGGGAAATGGAGCAGGGACCAACTGGGGCTGGGACTTGGACTTGGACTGGGACTGGGGTTTGGGCAGGGACTAGGACTAAGCATCACTTAAATAAAAAAAGAAACTTAAATAAGGATATAAAAAATTACCAAAATAAAAAGGTATAATTAAATTAAAAACAGAAAACTAAATAAACAACGAAATAAAAAAATATATATAGAATACAAAATTTTGTATTAGAATAAAAAAATATATACTATTAAATAATCTGATAAAAAACATCAAATAGAATAAAAAAATTAATAGGATAAAAAATAAAATAAAATAAAAAATAATATAAAATAAAATAAAATAAAATAAAAAATATTAAAAAATAGAAATTATTAAAAAAATAATTAGACAAAATTAAGTAAAAATATTTTATCGAATCAAAACTGAAGATTTGAATAAGGTAAAGATAATTAAATAAAAAGAAAAACAATTTAAATAAATTAAAAAAATCAAAACAGCTTTTGAACGTTCGCAGCTATTTTAAAGAACGTTTGAAGGACAGAAGCCGTAAGCTACTTAAAAAATAAAAGAATTATATATTTATGTTTAAGAAGAGGTGCATAAAATAAAGCACTTTCCCTTAACCTCAGATGGTCACCTTACCAATGGGAGTGTACTGTCTCTGCAGTATATACTTAACACACGTGCATATTTATTCGAAAATGCTGGTGAACACATTGGCACATTCATGTTTACATTTATACTCATACCCGTTTATGTATCCTTTCGTACCTTTTTTTCAGACATTACACTATAGACTTGTATAATATTAATTTACATTTTTACTTATATATTCATATATTGATATATTCACTTACTTTGTAATGTATCTCGTTGTCATGCATGCCTTAGAGGGGGATATTAAAAGGGATGGTGGAGTGTGCAAACAGCCAGACGATAAAGTGATAAATACAAAAAAAAAAGTATTTAAATTTTCGGTTATGAATAGGGGCATGCAAACGTTTGCTTAAATGTGTAGATTTTATGCCATATGTAAAAAAGGCGTAACATGCACACGTCATCGATATTAAAAATAATTTGTAAATTTTGATTTGTACTTTTGGTTTTAAAAGGAAGTGTGTACGCTCTAGTGTTGATTATATAATGCATTCCATGGAAGTATTTACTCACTAAGTTTTCTATATCTTTCTATTTATACATATTTGCTGTAAAAAATGCTGAAATCAGTAGTTTTTTGATATGGTGGCAACCATTTTTTTGGTGACAAGCATTTTTAAGCTGATTTCGATTGTCATGCATAAGCTGTGAGGATCTAAACACATGTGAATTTTACCGCTTTTTGCTATGGACGGCAGTATGTATGTGTATTTTTGTTTTTTTTTTTTAATTCCTCTTTTAAAGATTTAAACCTAAATTGTTTTAAAATAAAAAAAATATTTTGAAATTAACAAGTGGGAAATACAATATTTATAACTGGTGAGTTTGTTTGCTGCTTTTTGAGAAAATTAATTGATTTTTTTTTTCAAACCCAAAGATAATGGCTTCGATATATAGCGTTGAACATAAAAATAGCAGTGAAAATTTATTTAATATTTCGTCAGTAAAATTCGTTTTTTACTTTAGATACTTCAGGAAAAATATTCCTTGAATTGTGTAACTGAAACTATGCAAACCAATCTCAAAAACGTTTTCGAAAAAATATTACGAAAATTTCGCACTTTTTACTTGGAAATTCTTAAATTTTTCCGTCCGCAGTTTTGTAGCCCATTTAATTTTACAAATAATAAATTACTATAAAAAAATACACTCACTGAAAAAAGTATTGGCACTTTTTGTAGTCTTCACTTAGTTTTGTTAAATCAAAATAATTTTCATTATTTTTTTAAAAGACATTTTCAAAATCATCATCATATATATTATTTCTAATTGCTGTTTTTATGTACGGGTCTCTTTTTCGCTCTTATTTGGAATCCAAATCTATAAACAAAGTTTTGGCTGTAAAGATGGAGATTCGGGCTATTAGCGAGGTTTGAGCAATTTTGGTCGTAGTGATTTTTTTTAGCTATATTTTGTTAAAATAATTTGTTAAGAATAAACGATTGTGAGCACGCAAAGAAATCTATTTGTACTATGGAACTATTTTGAATATTTGCACTGCATTACCGGCAGTTGCTACCATACGTCAGATGGCAGCGCAAGGTGTAAGTTTTAATTGATTGACAGATCAGCTGATTTCTGTTGATATTTGATAAGAATCTTTTTTATTGGTTGCGCAAGATGCGCATGGGTCCGGACCGTATATAATAAAATGAATATAAACTAAAGTTCAAGATCTTATGCAGAATTTGCTTAGATTCGAAACACACGTTGTCACTTAGAATTATAAGAATTTTTCTGATAATGCAAGAATTTTTTCCGATTTTTGGAGTTACCGATTAAGCGCAGTAGAATATTATTTAGATTCATATATGTCATTTCGGCATATGTGACTAGTACTCTAAGGCGCGTTGTTTGAAATATTAAATCAAAGAAAAATTTGTTAAATTATAGGCAATTCGATTAAGCCGAGAACAGTTGCGCTTAAAGAAGCAAGAAAGATCAACAAACCTTTTCCATAATAGACTGCGTACGAAATTGTAATGCAAATCCGTTTACCCTTCAAGTAAGCGTTAAGCAAAACCTTTGTACTAAAACATTAGTACTTGTAAGAATTACTGCATACTTATATATGGAAAATGCCAGCGTTGTAAAAGGTCGACAACTATAAAAGTACATACGGATATACATAAAAACTTATGACATGAACTTTATGATAGGTTCGTAAGCAGATTTTTCAAAGGTCAGAGACGGAAATCACTGCTCGAGGCATTGAAAGAGTATTGTTTAAAAAAGGAATGTTTTAACAATATATTCAATAACTTGCACTTACATGTGTTTTCTTATTCCTGTACTATATTCCCGACAAGAAATATGCACCTTATCTAAGACTTGCTTCATGTGATCAATTTGTAAAAAAAATAAGTTGTATTTCAGACCCGGGAGCTCGTTACTGAGCGAATTACATCAGCTCCTTTCCGTGTATTTCACGCCGGATCCTTACTGAGATGCTCACACCAGCCCCTGCTTGGCATACATATAAATATTCGTAGGTTTTTTTTTTTGATAAAACACTCTTACTATCTGCATCATCCTCATGCATGCATGGCTCACATAAATGATTTTAAAGCAGGGGCCTGCATTCCATAGCACAAATGTGCTCTAATTGCGTATGCGAAAAGGCAACCGCTTTCAAGTTTTGGAGACTCATGTAATCGTTATACATAACTCACAATAGCTTACACACATTTTTTATGGGTCTGCTTTCTTTTGTACTTTTTAAAAAGATGGAATGTCATACTACTATTGGGTTCTATTGTTTTAAAATTTTTATTTTTATAACTTTTTTCATTTCTTCTTCTCCATCATAGATTTGCAATGTTTACATTGTGGCCGTCCTTACTTTTGTTTGTTGTTTTATGTAAATGGAGAAGGTTAAGCCGTTTGTCACTGAATTATCGGCTTATATTGTGGCGACCGTCACGACTGTGCTTCCTTCCATACTGCCGCCGAGTTATCGATGTCTGACGGCCAGACAGCATATGAAACAAATATGTTTTACTATTTTCTTATGCTGTGGTATTGGAGAGGCAACCTGGTTATTGCTGCGTGGGCTACTTTGTCAATGCTATTGAGTTTGGGGCGTGTTTGCTTTACGAACTGATATATTAGCCGTGTTTTTTAACTTACACTTAGTAGTAGTGTATGGAAAAATTTTGGTCATAGTGTACACTAAATTACTTACTTAATTGGCTCACAACCGTTTAAACAATTCTTTGCTCTGCCGGTGGGCGCCAATTGGTCACACTAAGGTAGTTTCAATCGTTTTCCACCAGGTTCTTCCAGCGGAGTGGGGGCCGCCCTTTTTATTTCTGCTTCCATAGGCGGGTACTTTCTTAGCCGGAGCGTCATCTTTCATTCGCATAACATGTTGTAGCCAGCATAGCCGCTGCCTTTTAATTCGCTGGACTATGTTGGTGTCTCCGTAAAAGTCGTACAGCTCAATATTAAATCTTCTTCGATACTCGCGAGAAGTCCGTACGCGTAGAAGTCCGTAAATCTTTCAAAGAACTTTTCTCTGGAACACTCCAAGAGCCGCTTCATCTGATGCTGTCATGGTTCATGCTTCTGCATCATATATCACTTTTATATTTTTATTGCTCATAAATATTTTTGCAATTTCTATGTCAAAATTTAAAAATCAAAGTTTAGCAAAAATATGTCTTTATGCAAGGAGACATTTTTCGCTGATTTTTGTCCATTTATATAAAGGAAGTGCTTAAAATTTTTTTATTTTATTTTTATTTTCTCTTTTTCTTACATTTTCCCGGTGTCTTAACTTATCTGTTAAGTTTGACGCTAGTAGCTCAATGAGAACTTAAATCAAAATCAATCCCAAAATTCCCTCCGTTCCGTTTGAATTTTCTAAATATCTCAGTCCGTGCGCCCCCTAGCGAAACTTTTTGTATTGTGTCATCGGCTGTCATCGACCTCTGAATTAAGCTCTATATTTTTAGCCTCTAGCTCACTTAGCCTAGTTACTTAAAACCCGGTTTCAAATTTCCAAATTATTATCTAATTATTTCTATCCGTGCGCCACATAACGGATCTTTTTTTCCTTTGTTGCATTGTCACGGTGTTCTAACCTATGTGTAAAGTTTCACGTTTGTAGCGCAATGAGAAGTTACTTAAAAATCGATTGCAAGATTTGTATGAAAAGCGGACAAACATTCAACCTTATATTGGTCGGTTGAAGTAAAAAAAATAATTGATCCTTCACATGGCAGTCAACCCCACTACCCACTATTCTGCCGACAGCATTGAAAGGCTTGCCTCGGCATATTATAGGTCTGTACTTATACATCGCATGAATCCGTCGTAATATGAAACAAAAGTTTATAAAAGTTATCAGGAGATTTGAAGAAACAGAGACCGATCCGCGCTTTTTTTGCTTTCTGTAGAAGTTGGATTGCTAAAAGTGACGTTGCTTAGATGTGCTCATCTCGTTATCGTATGAAGAGGTTATCTAGCCCTTTGTAGTTTGCTCAGTACAATCATTACCCTAAGTATCGGCAGGACCAGATTTGTATACAGCTGTGGTACCAAACGAGTCCCCCAGTGCTTGTCAATGGCCACCGCCAGCAGTTCAACGCGACTGAGGAGCTTGGAGTCTGACAATATGCAGAATCCACCAGTCTGTAGCAAGACTGAAGGCATGTATCAATGCTTGCGCCAAGTCCACCCCGCTACATGCTACAGAAATGAATGTCATACCTTTGCTCAAAAAAAACTTTTGCTTGATTATTGCTTAAACATATTAACCGCAATTTCATTCACTAAAACTCGTCATTATATAATTTGCAATAATTTATTTATAAATCGTTTAAGGAAATGAATATTAATGTTATAGCGTCCTTGGCGGAAATCACAACCGTAATGCAGTAATATTTAAATTTTTTCATTGTCAGTATAAAAAGCTTTAAGGTTTGCTTAAAATGGTGGTAAGGATAATAACCATAAGTAAATTTCAGCACATCCGCATTTATCTACAAATAAATATATTTATATGTCTCCACTCGTAAATTTTGGTTTTAATTGCATTGCATTTTGTAAAAGCTACCTTGCAGGCCATCCTTGATGGGGATACAGAAAGATGCATTGTGTATATTTCTCATCCATTCATAATTTCCGACACTTGAAGGTATTTTATGTCTGCAGAACCCAACATTCGGCACATGCGCAGTTTTTAAAGGAAATATATACTTTGTGTAATTGAAGTTGAATTAGGTAACTTGTGTATTACACGTATGCTACAAACTTGTGGTTTCTACTGAATATGTTTTAGATTACTTTTTCTATATAACTTGATATGAAGTTCTTTCTAACCAAAAGTTAACATTGGTTGGTATGTCAAACTATCGGCAGATTTATTTCAGAGCTTGCGTTTATTCCTTGCTTTCTCAGTAAAGCTTGCAGATTGTGGGGTTGGAGTATCGCCTGGGATTTCGCGACTCATTTTTTTTCAAACCTCTACATTTTGATATCAAGTAAATGGACTAGATAAATTTTTGTCTGCTAATATGTATGTATATATATCCGAATTTTATGATAAAACAGAAATAATCTTATACTTGGAACTGAAAGTTCCAATAAACATTTTTGCTCAAACTCAATTTGAGATCCATTTGAGAACTAACCCAATCACTAAACGCTAGTGCTGAAATAATCTTTGATGCCATTTTTCACTAAAAGGCACTTTACCTTGCGATTTTTTCTAAATCTCAAATATCAGTCCTCATCCCTAATAATTTTCACTCTTTTAAAACTTTTGTTCCTTTTTTAGGGATTTATATTAATGTCATCGGAATAATTGCAAGTCCTCCTAATAAGGACTGGTACAAAAAGTTGTGCAAATTAAAACATGACAATAAAGTGCTTACAGTTACTTTGTTTGTAATTTTGTATTTATTGGCATGGAAATGCATATTTATGTATTTCAATGAAAGGTAAAGACATTTTGTCAATTTATTCTTTGTTGTCCCTTTGACCGATCTTTTCTGAAGAAGAAGTCGCACGGTATCAGTCTCCCTGCCTGAAATTTCTTTTGGTTTCGAACTGCTGCAGGTATGCTTCCCAGTTCTGACAAACTTTTGTTCCCAATTTTTATACTCAGCTGAACAGAGCTCACAGCGTATATTAACTTTGTTCGCATAACGGTAATCCGTAACGGCATAAACTAATCGAGATAGGTATAGACTTCTATATATCAAAATGATCTGGGTGAAAAAAGAAATTCATTTAGCCATGTCCGTCCGTGCGCCTGTCCGTCCGCCTGTAAACACAATAACTTGAGTAAATTTTGAGATATCTTGATGAAATTTGGTATGTAGGTTCCTGGGCGCTCATCTCAGATCGCTATTTAATTACTTGTCTTCTGTGTTTCCTTCGTATATTTTTAGTATTATTTACTTAGTTTTTTATTTTATTTTTTTAACGTTTTTTCTTTTATTTTATATTTAATATAGTATATAATATATAATATATTCTTTATTAGTTGTTTTATTAACTTAGGACCGTTTTCTCAAGTAAACTTTCAAGTTTATCCGTATAATAAAAGGTTTTTTGTAAACAAGATTTTCTTTTATAGGGCAGATTAATTTTAAAATTGACAGAAGGAAGCGGCAGCTTTTGTCATTATTTTTATTTTTATTAAAATTTTTTTTTGTTAGAGTTTTTAATTTTTATACATTTTTTGTTTGGTAAATATTTTGTTTTAAGTATTCTTCTATTCTGCGCAATTTTTCTCAAGTGTTGTTTTCAGTTTCTATAATTGTTTGTAATTTTTTTCTATATCAATAATTTTTCCTAGAGTTTGAATTATATTTAATGTTTTTATTTAATTTTAACTTTGTTTCTATTTTGGTTTTTAATTTATTCTTTTTTTTTCTTATCTGATTTCAAATATTTTTTTGCTTTAATATTTTTGTACATTTTTTTTACTTTTAGTATTTTTATACTCAGTTGAGCAGAGCTCACAGAGTATATTAACTTTGATTGGATAACGGTTGGTTGTACAGGTATAAAGGAATCGAGATAGATATGGAAAAAAAATTTGATTGAGCCATGTGCGTCCGTCCGTCCGTTAACACGATAACTTGAGTAAATTTTGAGGTATCTTGACGAAATTTGGTATGTAGGTTCCTGGGCACTCATCTCAGATCGCTATTTAAAATGAACGATATCGGAC
Organism: Eurosta solidaginis; assembly: GCF_040869045.1. Taxonomy (NCBI): domain Eukaryota; kingdom Metazoa; phylum Arthropoda; class Insecta; order Diptera; family Tephritidae; genus Eurosta; species Eurosta solidaginis. Next base: position 254,737,666 of record NC_090323.1, on the reverse strand, counting down.
TATAACCACGCCCACTTTTTCGATATCGATTCGTCAAATTCTAAAGTCACCCCTGGTCCACCTTTATGGCGATATCTCGAAAAGGCGTCCACCTATAGAAGTAAGGCCCACTCCCTTTTAGAATACTCATTAACACCTTTCATTTGATACCCATATCGTACAAACAAATTCTAGAGTCACCCCTGGCCCACCTTTATATCGATATTTCGAAAAGGCGTCCACCCATAGAACTAACGCCCACTCCCTTTTAAAATACTCATTAAAACCTTTCGTTTGATACCCATATTGTATAAACGCATTCTAGTGTCATCCCTGGTCAACCTTTATGGCGATATCTCGAAAAGGCGTCCACCTATAGAACTCAGGCCAACGCCCTTTTAAAGAACTCATTAACACCTTTCTTTTGATACCCATATCGTACATACAAATTCTAGAGTCACCCCTGGTCCACCTTTATGGCGATATCTCGAAAAGGCGTCCACCTATAGAACTAAGGCCCACGCACTTTTAAAATATTCATTAACACCTTTCATTTGATACCCATATCGTACAAACAACACATTCCAGGGTTACCCTAGGTTCATTTTCCTAAACTTTTTTCTCCAAAGCTGAGTATGTAATGTTCGGTTACACCTGAACTTAGCCTTCCTTACTTGTTATTTTTATCTTTATTTTTTTCAGTGCTTTTTTTATCATCATTTTTTAGTTTTATTTATACTCAGCTTCTCTTTACTTTCTTTAACTTCATTAATTTTTTCATTTAATATCAATATTTTTGTTATTTTATTTTTGACTATTCTTATATATATTCATTTTTTTGTTTTTTATATTTTTGGCAATTGCAGCTCTTCCATTGTCTAGATTTTTGTAGTATTAGTTGGCAGTTAGTTTTTATGTATTGTATGTTTTAATTTTTATACCTTTCATGAAGATAAAATGGTATATTAACTTTGGTCCGATGTTTGTAACGTTGAGAAATATAGAAGATAGACTCACCATTAAGTATACCGAATTGATCAGGGCGACGATATATAGCCATGTCCGTCTCTCCGTCCGTACGTCTGTCCGTCCTTCTGTCTGTTTGAACGCAAACTGGTCCCTCAAATTTTGAGATATCTCAATGAAATGTGGCACAAGGATGTATTTTTGTATTATATTAGACATTTGTGGGATCCGGTAGGATCGGACCACTATAACATATATCTCCCATACAATCGATCGTTCAGATGAGACGATTTTGGACATTCCTGCCGCAATTTAGAAAGTATAAACGTGAAACTCGGTGATATATATTCTAATATACATTGAAGATATCCTGAAAAAATCACTTTGATCGGAGCTATATATAGATATATCCCATACAACCGATCGTTCAGATAGAAAGATTTTTAGCCATTTCTCCCTTAATTTAGAAAGTATAAACGTGAAACTCGGTGATATATATTTTAAGATATCATAGAAGATTTTCTGAAAAAATCACTTTTATCGGAGCTATATATAGTATATATCCCATACAACCGATCGTTCAGATAGAAAGAGTTTTAGCCATTTCTCCCTTAATTTCCAATATAAAAACGTTAAACTTGGTGATATTTATTCTAATATATCATATAAGATTTCATGAAAAAATCATTTCGATCGGAGCTATATATAATATATATTCTATACAACCGATCGTTCAGATAAGGGGGTTTTTTGCCATTTTTTATTATATAATAAAAAATAAATGTAAGGCGCGATAACCTCCGAAGAGATCTAAGGCCGAGCTTCTCTTCCAATTTGCGTCGTGCTCCTCTTGCTTTTCCCTACAAATTGGCCGGACGGGACCTACATGTTTTATGCCGACTCCGAACGGCATCTGCAAGGCAGATGAGTTTTCACTGAGAGCTTTTCATGGCAGAAATACACCCGGAGCGCTTGCCAAACACTGCCGAGGGGCGACCCCGTTAGAAAAATTTTCTTCTAATTGAAAAACCTTATTTCTAAAATTTTGATGTTGCTTTGCCCGGGGTGTGAACCCAGGGCATACGGTGTGGTAGGCGGAGCACGCTACCATCACACCACGGTGGCCGCCATTTTATTATATATTTATCTTAAAAATCGTTTAGGTATGTACATCTGTTCACTATATATTTCTTATCTTATACTTCCGATTATTTGGAGATTACGAACGGGATAAGATTATTGTTCAGCCCCATTCATGAAAGGTATGAAGTCTTCGGCACAGCCGAAGACAGTCCCATCCTTACTTGTTTTTTTTTAACTTATACGAGTTTAGTTTTTATTTTGACAGTCTCTATTCATTTATTGTAAACATTTCTAGATTTTTGGGAAGATTAGCCACGAATTTTTTATTTCCTTTCCTTATTTCTTTGCTTTTTAAATTATTTTACATATATTTTTTTTTACATAATTTGTTTTTAACTTTTTTTTTATTTATTTGCTTTTTATTATAATATTTTAATTTATTTTGTATTTAAAAAATTTGTTAATTAATTTTTATACATTTTTGTTTGTTATTTTTTCGTTTTTAATTTATATCTAATAATTTAGCCAGACGACCTATTTACTTCTTAAAGAAGTACTCGGCAAAGGGGCGTTGTTTTCGCATTTCGCTGAGCTAATATCAATTATAAACGTGAAGAACGTTTTAATCATTATTTTATCAAAAGTTTCTTCAGGGATTTTTTATGTTTCAGTGTACTATTCAATATTATGATTTTTATAGATCATTAATTTCAAAGTAATAAAACAAATTCGCAGTGAAGGTGGTTTTTTCTACAAAATTGTTTTGGAACATCGAAAAATGCAATGCCGATATACTTAATACTATAATGAGGAGTTCATATTTTATGATACGAAATTTTTGGGCCTGTTTTAAGAAAGGAACAGCTATGGATGAATTTAAAGCTGCTATTGCTATAATAAATTTCCGTAGCTAAACAAGTAATAACGCAACTCGAATAAATTAGTAAAAATAGGAAAATAAGAGGAAAAGCAAATGCCCACACTTAAAGTGCTACCAAATCACCATTCTTTATTATGTCAGATAGTGAGTCTGGTACTTTGCATTCGATTCAATGAGGTGTCATGGCGAGCTGTGACAAGCGTTGCATGTGGCCCAAAGTATGCATGTATGGACTTCACACTGTGGAGCAAAGACGATTTATTTGTATATATCTTCCATGCACCATTTCATGAATATCCCGACATTTACTTACTCACATACACACATATGTATATAGAGCAAATGCAGTAGCAACGCGTTGCGGGGTGGAGCGGTCCAATAAAATTATCCGACCAACTGCTGCTGCTGCTTCATAAACATGACATGCTCTACATTTGCTGGCATTTATGTAATTCACACAAAACTAGGCTCTCACAGCACGACACACATGCATATGCACATATCTACGGACATTCACAATTAAATAGGTATAGATAACATATTGCACATACATCTGTATTAAGAGATAAACACTCAAAAGTAGACTTAGGTGCAGAACCGCTGCTGGTGAACGTAAGAGGTGCATGCTCGCTGGTCTAGGCGTGCTACTTAGAATAGTTTCTTAACTTAGCACAGCCAAACATGTGTTTTTTTATTTAGCTAACTTTTTCACTTTTGCCTTGCGAATTTTTAATTTCGTGTTGTTGGTACAAATCCAATTTCGGCACACAATTTTCGGTATGGATATGTGCCAGAGAGCAAGAGAAAATACGCTTGGCTTTATGTAAAACTATGTTGAGTGCGATAAGCATGGCTACTTTTCAGCTTTAAGTATAAGCGACATGCATACAAACACAAATACAAACAAACACACAGTTTTTGCGCCCTAATATGTGCTTTAAAAAAAATAATAATAATCACGAAGAATTAAAACACTTTATGCTTTACAAAAGTGACACTTATCATACAAATTTTAAACGATTATAATGACAAAAATTTACATGAAAATCTCATTTCAACATGTAACTGCATGGACAGTGACATATATACATATGTGTGCAGAGGTATATGTGTATACACCAGGGATGCACCTTAACGTTAAGCTAATCGTTTATCAAAAAATTTCCACCGTTTCCGTTGAAACCCTTCGAAATATTATCGATAAAGAAATTATCAAGATAAATTGTATCTCGTTTTTAACCGAAACAAAAAGCTTTCGTTAACGTTATACTATTTTCACACAGACGGCTTATTGAATAATAAAGGCAGTTTTCTACATTAAGACGCTTATTGAGCTCAATCTTCCCTACAAAATTCGAATCTATATTTATTTCATTAGTAGCTAATCGAATGCCCAATGAAGTCAAAAGCACAATGCAACTCTGTTGGCCGCGTTCCGCTTCTTAGTTTTTGGTGTGTTCAGTGCTTAAAAATGTCATTTGTCAAAGTAAAAGTCATTGTCTGCATGGCGGAACGATATAAGGTGGCCGCATCGAACAGCTGATTACAACCTTTTTTATTTGATTTGATACATCAACTACCGGCGCAGTACGATTTTCACATTTGTCCATCGAATTTACAAGTACATGGAATTTTTTTTTTTGTAGGTATGTCACCATGCTGCCACCTTGTATCGTTCCGCCATGATTGTCTGTCATATAGCATTGTCATTTTATTCGCTTGACATTTCATCCCCAATGAGATCATTAAGTTTCTGTGTGAAAAGAGTATTAAAAACATTAACAAAAACGTGATACTTTATGTTTGAATTGTGCTGGCAATGCTATAGCCATGGAGAAGCCGTAAGGTGGTAACAGCGAACGGATATACACACAAACTCCATGTAATTTGTTTGTGTAATTCGTTGGTGGTAATGTCAAAAATACTCTGAGAAATGTTCGTACTGTCAAAATTCATGAGAAAAGTTGCTAATGCTTTCACCTTTAATGACTCCGCCATCAATCAACTTTGCCAGCATAGTTTGAAATTAATAATCAACATAAACGATTTGATTTCGTTTTGATATGGCAGAAAACGAAACAAAATCATTTCGTTAATTTGACGTTCTTAACGTTAATAAACGAAACGAAATGACTTTGTTTCGTTTATTAACGTTAATTATCGTAACGAAATTATATCGGTTCGTTGGTTAAGCATGCCTGGTATACACTGTATGCATGCAGATTGGATCTCCGCATTTCGTATTTAAATGGTTTTAGCATTCATACTTTGACGTTGAGAAAAATTTTGTCTGCTTTGTTTTTTTGTGTGGATGAGGTGAACAGGTGATATGTAAAATTTAGCTCTGTGTAGTTGGCACCTACATTTGCGACTAATTAAAAAAACCACATCTCATTCGTTTGTCCATGTTTGTCCAGGAAATTTTTTCTTTTGTCCACCTTTTGGTAAAAAGTTATAACAAAAAATTTTGTTTTCCAAAATACCCAAAAAAAAAAATGTGTTATATATAACTTTTTAACAAAACGTGGACAAACGAAAATTTTTCTCTAACATGGACAAACGATGGGCAAACGACGGACAATTTAACACCACCCACATTCAAACTTCGCAAATATTCACATAGTAGGTTGCCCGCATTCTCTAGTCACATCGCAGCACACGCGTATGCGATAAACGCTGACTAGCATATTCACATCATGGGAACATTACTGGTGATACGATATCAACAACATAAGCTACCTGCATTTTTCACTCCAGTTACAAAACGCGCATCCGGAATAAATGCTGATGACTCACTACCACTCCGTGGGAACATAGTTCGCACTGCCAGTACCGCGCATACCTTAGCTTCATATTTCTACACGCGCATCCAACAAACGCCAACCGAGCGTCACCAGCGGATGGGAGCATTGGCAGCGATACGATACCACTGCAACATATGAAAATACCAACAACGATGCGACGCCGCTGCAATTGGGCCGTCGCTAAGAATTAATAAAAGGCCATACTAACATAGTTTAAGTTCAGTTGTATTTTGCTCATGTAAAACCAATAAGGTGCAAAAAACCGGCATAAGTCGGCAAAAAATATTTTTTTTTAAGTTGATTTTTTGTTGTTGGGCCAATATTAATATTTTAAATTTATGTTTTGATATTTATTGAGCTTTACGGCCGATTTCAAATTTTAAGGCAAAACGCTAAGTTTTCCTTTTTCTCCTATGCATTTCATTGCTATTTTGCGCCTTCTTCAGGGAGCCTAGTTTATTTGACAAAACATAAAACAATTACAAAATATTCGACAATTTCACATTAAAATTTCACTTACATACATATAACATTAAATTATAACATATAAACAAACAACATTGAAAACAATTCACAATTTATTAATAAGTACTTCCGACTATTTCCGTGCGCATACATGTTTACTCTCTGAAATCGCTGTTGAATAAGCGCAATTTATGTTGTCCACATCTTCTGTTTTTTAAGTTTTAAACCCACAACGGGTTAGCTGACATTCGATTTGGCACAATAAGGAGAAAAAGTATTTTTGGGTTTTTTTCGAAAAAAAAAAAAATATATTTTTATTATAACTTTTAACAAAAGGTGGACAAAAAAATGTTTCCCCTGGACAAACATGGACGAACGATGGGCAAACGACAGACATACGATCTGGCGTCGAGTTTTCACGAAGTGTCTGCTGGTTTAAGTCTCCACTCAGCAGGCACTCACTTTTCTCGGAGCTGGACGCAGCTATAAATTTTATAAAAATATATATTGACTCGTAATCATAAATATTTATTTGTATATAATACAAGAAAAAATATCGCTATTTCGACTGCTGAGTGGAATATCACCACGACTTGCTGTTTGAAAAATGCCCCATCTCGAAATTCGGCGTTCAGTCTAGCTAGGGTGAGATACCACTCAACAGTCAATTTATAACAACACCCTTCAATTAATTTTCATCACGAATCTTAAAAAGTCGTTAACTCTTGGATATGTTACATCTGTAAATAAACTCGGAATATCGGGGTTCTGACAACCACCATGTAGCACCGCACAAAGTTTTCCTTCCACAAGGGCCCCTGCTCCAGAGTCTCCAAAACACGGAATTTTTTCAGGACATCCAGCACAAATGGATGGTTCTCGTAAATATCGCGGTGGTTGTACATCATTCTCATAAATATACTTGCATAGTTCTAAGTTTACTATATACAAGTCAACAGCTTGGAGAAGATGATAAGTAGTTTTAATATTTGGTGTTACCGAACCCCATCCTCTAATTTGCAGTGGTGTTCCCGGTATTAATTGACTTTCACAAAAAGATATTGATTTTACTTGATCTGTCTCCAAAAATAATCGATCCACTTTAACCACAGCTATATCCATATATTCTGCTGACTCTATTTCATAGTCCCAATGATGATGTATATCCCGCGCTTTGCGTTCTTGCCCTCTCCCTGTGTTTATTTCACATATATCGGTTACACCAGCTAGAAGGTCGAACATCCCCGGATCTCGGTGTATTGTGCAATGCGCAGCTGTTACCACCGAATTCATACTGAGTAAGGAACCAGCGCAATGATATTTCTCATTATAAAAAATTGCAACCGAATGTGGGCTCTGCTCTATGCTTATATCTTCGCCATTTACAACGCGAAATTGCGCGTTCGTATGGATTGAATGGCAGCTAAGCAGGAGAGACAAGATCGCGAAATTAATGTTTGAATTCATTTTCGTTTTAGACCTTTTGCACTACTTTTTAAATATAAAGTACTACGTGATAAATTTTGTGGCCGCTATTTATACCTAATTTAGTGGTGTGAATAAAAAATAATCAAAAACATTTCCTTTTAGATTCCAGGAATACTTCAATTGCAGACTTTATTCATATAACAAATTCAAGGTATTTAGGCAAATTCCAGTGAACTGAAATGCGGTCAGCTTTAATAAAACAAGTGCATTAGTTTCTAGTAATTGTTTGTTTACATTTGTATTCGTAGAGTTGATTAGAGTTTTTAATTAGATATGTGTACTAAAGGTTTACGCCAATCACTTTACCGGCGGCGGCGGCGGGGCCGGCAATCCGATATTTTTATCGGCGCAAACCTCTAAACCGAATGGCTGCAATTCAGATTAGCACATTGTCCACAACTAATGAATATGGAAGCATACTGCTGACGTCATTGGTATTATTGACGATATGGAACAATATCAGAAAGTTGCGCATGAGTATCTGGGAGTCTTGTAATAATAAAATTAAAAAAAATAATATTTGGAAACGTTTTGTTTATATGTATTTTAGGAAATCGACGTTTCGGCCATTTCGGAAAGATCGGGGGTTTTTGCCTCAAAATCTCGCGACTCGTTCAAAAAATTTCAGGAGTAGCTCCTTGTGGAGGGAGGGATAAATATTGTAACGAACGTTAGCAGCACTGAGCGACGCTATCGTCTCTAAGCCGATGCTAAGCAGTGACGTGAATTGACATCCAAAGATCAATCATTATGTATCTACATAAACGAAACAATAATTGCGTCTAGTAGATTCTGGAAGCGCCTAGAAGATGCGAAGGTTGAAATCAAAGAGTATAAAAGGTGGCAATTGTACAGGCGCTGAAATTCAGTTTGATTTGAGTTGTCAAGCAATTTCGACTAAGACGCTATCTAGCGAGCAAGAGCAGTATTATTTTGAATAGTAAAGTTTCATTTGAGCTATCAATCAGTTTGTTTATTAAGCAAGCTATTCGCTGCACAGTTTGAGTGTCATTGTGAAGTACTTTAATAAAGGCCATTTTTCCATTATTCAATATTGGAGTTATTTATTCAACAGTTTAGTGATTCGAACTTGGCAGAAGGGCAAATAAGAGGATTTGCAAGTAAATTCGTTACAATTGGTGTCAGAAGAGGAATTGTTGAATAAATTCCAGAGGACAACAAGGACATGGCAAAGTTCAGTGAATTGAAGATCCAGCAACTAAAGAAGGAGTTGGAGAGCCGTGGATTGAATACAAGCGGCGTTAAACTTGAACTTCAGGCACGGCTACGAGAGGCAATGGAAGCAGAAGGAATTGATGTGGAAGAGTATGTCTTTCATCTTGATGGCGAGGAGACAATAAAAATTGAAGAGAAAAACGAAACATCGCAGACGGTTACCAGCACAGACTTGAACATGATATTGGCTGCAATATCTACACAAACATCGACAGTAGCATCAATGTCGTCGCAAATGTCAGAAATGTCGTTACAAATGTCATCACAACTGGAAGAGCAGAAGACATATATGGCATCACAACTGGAATCGCAGGAAACCCATATAACATCACAATTGGAAGAACAGAAGACATATTTGGCATCTCAACTGGAAGCGCAAGAGGCACGTATATCTGAAATGTCGGCACAAATTTCGGAACAGGTATCATCGCAGCTCTTTGTGAAACTGGAAGAGCAGGATGCAAAAATTTTACAACTCGAGGACAAAATTGATGTCGAAATAGAAGCGTTAAAAGGTCGTATGGAGCAGTTACAACTAAACCGCCCAGCTGTTTCAGCAAGCAATCCAAAGGTAAAAACACCATCATTTGACGGTTCTGTTCCTTTCCAGGTCTTCAAGCTACAGTTTGAGAAAACCGCAGCAGTGAACAACTGGAATGCGGAAGATAAAGTTGCTGCACTGTTCGTGGCATTGAAAGGGCCTGCAGCGGAAATCTTACAGACGATTCCAGAGTACGAACGGAACAGTTATGAAGCATTGATGGCTGCTGTAGACCGACGTTATGGAAGCGAGCATAGGAAACAGATATTCCAAATTGAGTTGCAAAACCGTCACCAAAGAGCGAATGAGACTTTGCAGGAGTTTGCCTCGTATGTTGAAAGGTTGGCTCATCTCGCAAATGCGGACGCACTCGTGGAATACACCGAGAGGGTAAAAATCCAGAGTTTTATAAATGGCATACGGGACGTGGAAACGAAGCGAGCTACATACGCAAACCCAAAGCTGACATTTGCTGAAACGGTATCACATGCACTGACTCAGGAAACTGCCTCACTATTGAGTAAACCAGCATACAAAGCTCATCGTGTGGAAGTGGAAAAACCAGATTGGGTAGACACAATTTTGGAAGCACTGAAGCGATCACAACGGAAAAATGCCGGAGTTATTAAATGTTTCAAGTGCGGCAACCCAGGTCATATTGCACGACATTGCAACACCAACCCTAACAGTTCCAACAATGTGGGTGGCCGTAAACGCAAAGCTGGCGGAAATGAGCAAGAGCGTGTGGGAGGGACGAAACAAATTAGATGGGGTCACACTGAAATGACAGTCCTTGGTCGGGAAAAATCCCGAGTCGCTCCTGTACATAGAACCGACTGCCTTGGGAACGTCGATGGCACTACGCTGCCGACTGTCCTACACCCCAAAATCTTGGGTGTGACGTTTGATCAGGATCTACATTTTGGTGAGCACGCAGCCGCAATTGTTCCGAGAATTCAGAGCCGTAACAAAATCCTCAAATCCCTCGCTGGAAGTACTTGGGGAAAAGATAAAGAAACGCTCATGACTACATACAAAGCAATTAGCCAGCCGATTACGTGCTACGCGTCACCAAAATGGTCGCCAAGCCTAAAAATCACCCACACAGAAGAAACTACAGGCCTGCCAAACTACTGCTCTCAGAATCGCCACGTGCTGTCTTCTTATGTCCCCAGAACACCATCCGCATAATGAGGCGAGAATACTCCCCATCAGGGAGAGAAATGAGATGCTGACCAAACAGTTCCTGTTGAATACCCAGAAACCTGGGCATCCCAGCAGACATCTGATTGATGAACCAGCACCGCCTAGGGGCTTAAGGAGTCATCTCCGTAAGCATTTTGAGGAAATACGGCACCTGAGAACCCAGCCGCATGAAGTGAAAAAACACAAGCAGGTCCTTGGTGAACTCCATAAACAGGCGTCGGACCTTTATGCCGGGAATTGCCCGGTGAATCCAGTACTTAACGAAAATTATCCAAATCTCGCGGAAGAGGAACGCATACTCCCCAGGGAAACGCGTGTCACTCTTGCTCAACTTCGTTCTGGATACTGTAACAGGTTAAACTCTTACCTATTCCAGAATCAACCCCGACATACAAAATGTATGCCCCGATTGCAATGTGTCCCCACATGACACCAACCATCTCTTCAATTGTAATGTGGAACCAACGCCTCTAACACCCCTTTCCTTATGGTCCACGGCAAGTTTCCTTGGACTCCCGTTAGAGGATATTGATGACAATTTGTGATCGGTCGCGGCTGTTAGGTGGGGCGAGCATTGCTACAACAACAACAACAACAACAACAACAACAGCAAGAGCGTGTCGTATGTAAAGAACGAAAACTTGCTCCAGCTATTGAATGCCCTGTGATATCTGTGTTGCAAATTGGTAGAAAATCGAGCAGTCTTACCGTCAGAGGGAATGTGGATGGCAAAGAACATGTACTGACTGTAGATACGGGCGCATCTCATTCCTTGATTCGATCTGATTTGGTCTACAGGAGAGTAAAGTCATTACCTGGAGCAAGGTTGCGTACGGTCACAGGCGAGTATAACCAAGTTCAGGGAGAAGTGATATGTGAAGTCCTAATTGGGAAGGTCATGGTTTTACACAAATTCGTTGTGGCGGAGATCGTTGATGAAGTCATATTGGGAGTGGACTTCTTGGTTGACCATGACATCAGGATCTATATGCGGAGAAAAATTATGCGCTATAAGAACCAGGACATACCACTTAACTTTAGTTTGGCAAAAGGGTTCAGCAGTAATCGGGTACTGGTGGAGAAGACTCGACAAAGGCCACGAAATTCAAAGGTAAAGGTTGATTGAACAAATGGGCCAAACAAATCAAAACCGAAGGTACCTGTGAGAGAAACACTGGCATTGAAAAGCCCTAACGGACGTACTAAACCGAAGGAAAGGATTTCGCAGAAAGAATGCAAGGGTGGTTTCAAGCCAAGGCACACTACTGTTGTGAAGCGTCGGAACGATACTGATTATGCAAGGCAAATCCGTCCAGCGCGAGCTCTACGAAGTAGTTCATTGGCCAAACAACATAGTGTGAAGGAACGGCCCAGGGTAATGAGTAGTAAGATGAAACACTGGCATGACAAGAACTGTAATTCGGAAGGTTTCTTGGCGGGAGATTTGGTACTGTTAAACAACCCTCACCGGCGGAAAGGTGTTCCAGCCAAATTTCGGTTCAGTTGGGATGGCCCGTACAAGGTTGTGAAGAAGATCAGTGATACCATCTACCGCATACAAAGCATTGAGAAACCACGGAGTAGAAGAGTGGTACATTTGGAGATGCAAGCGACGTTTAGATCGGGAGATTTATCTGATCGGGACGATCAGACTTAGGTGGAGGGCAGTGTAACGAACGTTAGCAGCACTGAGCGACGCTATCGTCTCTAAGCCGATGCTAAGCAGTGACGTGAATTCACATCCATAGATCAATCATTATGTATCTACATAAACGAAACAATAATTGCGTCTACACATATGTACGATGTACGTATACGAGCAGCGGAGAGTCAATGCACAAACACATGCATATATCTGAGATACTCCTATAAGTATGCAATGAGAAAAACTATAAAACTGTGCAATTGTAGTTACAGCTGAGAAGTTTGAGAGCTGCTGGACTAGTAGATTCTGGAAGCGCCTAGAAGATGCGAAGGTTGAAATCAAAGAGTATAAAAGACGGCAATTGTACAGGCGCTGAAATTCAGTTTGATTTGAGTTGTCAAGCAGTTTCGACTAAGACGCAAGCTATTCGTTGCACAGTTTGAGTGTCATTGTGAAGTACTTTAATAAAGGCCATTTTTCCATTATTCAATATTGGAGTTGTTTATTCAACAGTTTAGTGATTCGAACTTGGCAGAAGGGCAAATAAGAGGATTTGCAAGTAAATTCGTTACAATATTTACTTAAAATGGTCACACATTTGTAGCGTAGTTTCACCGAAGGAGATGTTCTGGACTAACTCTAATACTCGTCGTCGGCACGATTTCTTTAAATCATTTGTGGCTCCATGCTGGTCACACAAAAAGACGACTTACGGTTGCCATCAATTATCTACTAATAATCATGACTCTCGTGGCACAGTTTTAACGATTAGCATCAATACCGGCTTAAGTTGACCGCGCGAAAGGACGCCTGCAGTTTTTTCAGCTGTTTCTAAGATCTAAAATTCCCGACGTGCGAACAGTAGCAATCCCGACCACCAGTCGCTACCACGCATCCTGGCCCGTATACCATATGCCAGCATAGAAGCTATAGGACTGCGACTTCGAACTCATACTTTCGTCGACGTCATTTTTGTAGAAGCTCTAGGTGTAGCTCCGAAAACTTTCTGACGGATAGTTTTGTCGCGCTAGGCTGCCGGAAACACCTTGAAACGTTAGGGATTAACTGGTTCTAGACTAGTTCGACTATGCCCTACGTTAGGGTAGTAGAACACCCGGTCATTTGTTCGACTGTGTTGGGAAAGCTTTTGCTTCGCCAATTTGAGTGTTCTTGCGATGGACAAAGCCTAACCTGGTTAAAATATGTGCCTACGTATTCACATTTTTAACAGGAGCCGTAGCGTGTAGGTGATATTTATACACGGTTGATAGGCTATATCCAATGTGATTCACTCCAAGGGACTAGTTGGGGATAGGACCGCCAGCTTTAGGAAATGTCAAACCGGGAGACTTGGCTGTTGAATGATGAAGTGTGAAAATCAAAATTAGCATCTCAGACGGTATTTTCTAGTTAAGCAAATAAAGTAATTTTTCAAACCCTTCTCATACGAGCATATATCTTCAACTTAAGTATGAGCTGAGAATCATTTCAAAGGAGTATTTAAACCCCTGGATCCTACTAAGAATTTGGCATCATTGATTTCGCTTATTCTTTCAGCCAATCGGGATATAGAACTTTAGAAATAAACGGCACCTTTTTCGGGTAATTTTTTGTAAAATTTATGCGTAACGAGCATTTAAATTTATTATATAACTTTTCTTTTAGTGTTTTGTTTTAATAACTTGGTGAATTCGGTGATGCAAAATCCGTCTTAAGCTGGCATTGATCAGCGCCTGTTTTCTCAAATAACTTTCGAAAGGCTACAAAGTGTTAAATTTCGCAATTGGATTTTTATAACTGACAGTGATGCGCATTCCTTGATACCCCTTTCGACCATATCGGACTAATTTTCGAAATGAACAATAAATGGCTTAGATAGTCTTAAAATAGTACAAAATATAGTAACGCGCCGAACGCCGCCGCGCCGATATCTATGACATTCGACGGCGGCATGCGAAAAACGACGAAAATCGGCGGCGGCAGCGGCGTTTGTCGGCAGCGTATATCTCTAATGTGTACAATGACCGTATTTTTAATGAATAAATATAGAAAAGTACATAGGGTCCACTTAACTAGTTTTATCTGTTTCTAAACTGCCAAAATGTTCCATTGTATACCTTCACAAATCCATACTTACTTGTTGGACTAAATTTTAAATAACAACACTGCTCGAATTTTAAGTGGGCTAACATAATCAAGATCTTGTGTTAAGTGTTAATGAGACTGACTTACTTTGTTGATTTTCCGACAGGTTGGATAAATGATGTATGTATATTGGAACGATTTTCCGTCATCCCTTTTTAAATTTGGTTTCGAGACAAACCGGTTACGGCGTTGTGCCATCGTCAGTGTCGATTTTCGATCTGATCTGTTGTGTTCGTAGGTACATAAGCAGGTATTGTCAAAATTGACGCTTGTGTATATTTATGTGTATGTGCTGTGTGTTCATTCAGAAGATGAGACGTTAATTTGTTATGAAAACAATCTTTAAATAGTTCCAACAAATCGCGAAATATTGGCAGTCGCGGTGATAAGCACACAGTGATGAACAGAAGAAAGGATATACTAGATTTCTTAAAAAAAAGGGGGGGGGGGGAGGTCTAATACTCCCCTGAAGAACTTTTCTTTTGAAATGATCTTGAAATAGTTCCGAAAACAACAAACATATTCGGCTATAGTTAAAAAATATTCGGTACAGTCCTTGCGATATGATTCCCGAAACATTTTACTTTATGACTTTCTCGACACCGAAATACACCGAAATACACCGAAATAAATTTTGTGGGGGCTATTTGTACAACATTGGGTTGTGTGAACAAAATATAAGCAAAACTGTTTCTTCTAGATTTCAGGAACTTATAATTTTGACAAAATTTAATAGTCTTAAATGTTGAAATAATTAGATTTGTTGAGCTGGAATGACGCGGTTAATGAATAAAAGTTCCTTTTGATTCGTTTTATATTCATAGATTTTAATTTTTTCGGTCGATATTTCGACTTCAATCTGAAGTCATCATCGGGGCTGAAAACAAAACAATAACAATAATTAATAACACAGAACATCTGTGTTGCCAGAACTTTTTCAGCAAAAAGGCTAGGTTGGCAAAAATAAAAAGCTAGAAAAGGCTAAATACAAATTTTTAAGGCTAAGAAAATAAGCTGAAAGTTTAGGACAACTTTCGATGCATTTTATAATTTTTTTCATAAAAGACATACAGAATAAAAACATTTAATTAATTTTTATACCAATTTCATAAAAAAAATAAGAACGCCGATAAAACTATGTGCGGCTAATTAAAAAAACCAAGTGTCATTCGCTTGTCCATGTTTGTCTAGGAAAAATTTTCTTTTGTCCACCTTTTGGTAAAAAGTTATAACAAAAATTTTTTTCCAAAATATCCCCAAAAAAATGTGTTATATAACTTTTTAACAAAAGGTGGAGAAAAGAGTATTTTTCCTGGACAAACGATGGGCAAACGACAGACGTACGATTTGGCGTCGTGTTTTCACGAAGTGTCTGTTGGCTTAAGACTAACGCCAGCAGACACTCACTTTTTTCGGAATCGGATGCATAAATTGCCAATAATTAAATTATTTAAAATCTAATAATGTTGATTTAAAGGCCATGAAAACTTGCCATATTCATAACATACATATATGTATATTGGCATCTTTATTGGTCCCTCAACCTAGAAAATATGATAACTTCATAAAACAGGAGACGTCAAAAAATCTTTTAAACAAAAAATAAAATGTTTTTTGTTTGTTGTTATATTGGCCTATTGATTTGTAAGATCGCGGGTTCGAATCAAGCTCATCATCATCAATCATTATTATTGTTATGATAAATTTTTTCTTAAATGAAAAAATTTGAATTAGAATAGAAAAAAGAAGAAATTTAGACAACTGCCAAAACTAGTTGTTTAGATCCATTTCGGGAACTGGTAAATTCCTTCATGGGCAACGTTTAGGCGCCCCTGCTATAACCATTCAGCTATCACAGCGGTTGTTTGTTTGTCTTCATTATTTCTTTTATCCTATTTCTTGCCAATTGATTTACATAGCGCTGCGACATCTGTTGCAGAAACGATGTGAAAATTGAACTTGTTTCATTGCAATGATGCCATAGCTGCGGCGCCTCAACGTTGCCGATGCAGGAATTTAGCAGTTCCCGAAATGGATCTAAACAACAAGCTTTGGCAGTTGTCTAAATTTTTTCTTTCTTCTATTCTAATTTAAAATTTTTTCATTTAATAAGAAATGTATAACAATAATAATGATATAATAATTATTGTTAGGCCCTCAGCTCGATTCGAACCCGCGATCCTAAAAAATAAATCTCCAAAATGTGAATATATTCGTCAACCCAAAAATTTATAGATTATGAATGGGTGATAGATATATACCACTCAACAGCCAATTTATAATAACACTCTTCAATTACTTCACATCACGGATTTTAAAAAGTCGTTAACTATTGGATTTGTTACATCTGTGTATAAACTCGGAATATCGGGGTCCTGACAATTAGAGATATACGCCGCCGATACACGCCGCCGCCGCCGCCGATTATTGTCGTTTTTCGCACGACGCCGCCGAATGTCAAAAATATCGGCGCGGAGGCGGCGGCGGGGCGCACAGTGTTTCGTGTAGAACAAGCTAGCTGGACAAAATTATTTTATGAGATTTTCCGTTTCATATGCAGTAATTTATTACAACTACGTAATTTTTTTCAGCCGTATTTTCTTTTTCTAAAATTTTACTTCATATGCATACATTTGCTTATTTCATATACAGTAACTCATGTGAATAAGTGACATAGATCCAAAAAAATTTAAAGGACTTAAGAATATTACTTTATTGTACTTAAATTGAATGGACTACAAATCTCAATGCTCTAAAAAATTCTAAAAATTCGGAAAAAAAATTTAAATTTTTTATGAAAATTCGTCGAATTTTTCAAACATTTTTTATATATAATTTAGTTTTTGTTATAGGTCGTGACAAATTTTCTTATGGGGAATTAGTTAAAATAAATTTGCGAAAGCGAAAATTGTAAGAATTGTCCAAAAGGGGTGTCTACTTATTTATGTGAGTGACTGTACATATGTACATACATATTTTGTATTTATTTGAGTATTTATCCTCGCACTACAATTTTTACAAAATTATTTTATAGTACCAGTCAGGAATGTAAAAGTGAATTACAATAATAATAATAACAATGTAAGTAATTAAATTAATTATGTGAAAATTACTTATTACAATAAATAAAACCTGATCCAACAAAAAGTTATAGGGTAGGTTATCTTTTAAAATTATGTTATTATTCGCTATCATCACTTTCATTTGGATAGCATTTTGCCCTAGCTTTTCTTAGACTATAAAATGATGGATAAACCGTATGGCCTGCCTTGATGCTCCACTTCCGAGTCGTTTTGTACCCATGAGTCGTCGACTTGCTATCTACTTAGTATGCTAAAGCTTCTACATTGCTCAAGGATCTTGCATCTGGCTCACATGTCATCTTTTTGCCGGATATTTGAGTGATTTCCTGTATTTTTTATAATGTTAGCAACATTTCTGTGGCCGGACATACGCGTTGATACTTCTGCCGCATAAAGTAACTCACCAGGACGTCTAGATTGCAAGAGGTCATCCACGCGACGCCGTTTGGTTTTTTCACTGCAGCTAACAAAGTCCTTCTTTCGTCATCCGGGCCGGGGTTACCTGAAGAAGTGGTTGGTTGGTCTGATAGCAACTTTGAATCCACCGTTATTGTAAATGTGAAGTCTGGACCCGAAAGACACTCCGAGTTTTTATTCAATCGCTCCTTATGTCTTCCAGAAGTGTTCCACTTTTGATCCAGCTTCGACGAATATGCCGATATTTGTAAGCTTAAACTTTTTAACGAATACTCGGCTGCTTCGCTTAAATCGTACTTATGTACAACAAAACTCAATAATTCTTTATAACTGGTTTCCTTCGAATGACGAACCCAAATGTCAAAAAACTCCGTTCTTGGTTGGTTATAACTAAACTGCTTTGTGTTGTTGATTTTCCGACAGGGTGAATAGTTGATGACCGTTGTGCTGCCATCTTAAGTGCATTGATCGTTCTGATTTGTTATCAGCTGTGCAGTATTTATATTACATTCAGGTATTGGCGTAGATGCTACCAAATGGGGTTGTTTTGTGTAGCGTTCCTGTGTGGTTATACCTGCATTAGGATTGCTTTGTATGTACCGGTTTTTATGACTTGGTGACTGGTGCGGTAGGTTGTGGCAGGTTGAAGTCAGTGATCTTCGCCTTTTTGCTTTTGGTGTGCTCTTGTTGACCTTGCGCGTTTATTTTTGTGTGTTTTATGGCTACGTGTTTGTTCCCTGTACCTGGGAATTGGTTTTGCCGTTTGTAGATCAGCTTTAAAGGTTCAAATATCTCGTCGAAGCTGGTATGTACATACATCCCATTTTATATGTAGAGATAACTAAATCTACAAAAAAAAAATTTAAAATAGATGTGCAAAGAATTCGCAATGGCTTTTTCTTTCGACTATTAGAGAATACTTGCGACTATAACATATGTAAAATTTAGCCCGGATGTCCGCGGATGTATGTAACTTTTTTGTTCCTAAAGTTAAAAATATAGAGAAAAAATACCTTTTCCTCTTAATAACGGAATGTTAAATATATTAAAAATACTCTAATTGCGAAAGAATTACTACTCAAAAATTTTACTTACCTTCGAGCTTAGAATCCATCAAAAAATTTATATAAAATTGTTCACTTAAAAGAAATATGAAGCTTAATATTCAACAAGAGTTTTGCAAATTAATCAATGCAGTTTACGGCAACTCCTGCCTTCTTACTTCAATTACTCAATGTATATGAGCAAAAATATCAAAAAAAAAGCAAACATCCCATTATTTTGTTTGTTTTCTTTCATTTCTCATTTCACTTTTCTTGGAATAAGAACTTTGTTTTTGTCCAGCTAGCTTGTTCTACACGAAACACTGTGCGGCGGCGGCGTCCGGCGCGTTACTATATTTTCTACTCGTTTAAGACTGTTTAAGCCGTTTACTGTTCATGTCGAAAATTGGGCGGATATAGTCGAAAGGGGTATCAAGGGATGCGCATCACTGCCAGTTATAAGAAACTAATTGCGAAATTTAACTCTTTCTAACTGATCAAAAGTTATTTAAAAAAAAAACAAGCGCTTTCGATGTCACTTTAACGCGGACTTTGCATCACCTAATTAACTGAGTTATTAAAATAAAACACTAAAAGAAAAGTTAGATAATAAATTTATATGCTCACTTTGCATATTTTTTAAAAATTAATAATGAACAATGAATTCAAATAAAATGACCCAAGGCGAACATGTTTTCAAATTGTCCTCAAGTTCTTAAAAAAAGAAAATTACCCAAAAAAGGTGCCGATTTTTTTAAATTTTTTTATTTCGATTGGCTGCAAGAATAAGCGCATTCAGTGATACAAAATCCTTTAGTAGGTTCTAGGGGCATAAACACTCCTTTTAAATGATTCTTTCCTCATACTTAAGTTGGGGAACATATATCCTCGTATGTGAAGGGTTTGAAAAATCACTTGGGCTTACATTAAAACATCTATTGTTTATTTGCGAAACTATACAATAGAATCTGAAATGTAAATTTTGATTTTCACACTTCATCCTTCAATACCCAAGTCTCTCGGTTTAACATTTCCTAAAGTTGGCAGCCCTATTCAAAACTAGTCCCTTGGAGTGAATCAAATTGATTATAGCCTATCAACCAAGTTTAAATATCACCTAAACGTTACGGCTCCTTTTACAAATGTGAATACGTAGGCACATATATTTACCAGGTGAGGCTTTGTCCTTCGCAAGAACACTCAAAGTGGTGAAGCAAAAGCTTTCCCAAGACAATCGAACTAATAACCGTGTGTGCTACTACCCTAATATAGTGGACAGTCGAACTAGTCTGAAAACTGAAGTCACGCGGTAATCCATAATGAGCTCTTATATCATAAGACCGGAAAACAGCAGTTAACATCTTTCAACTTAAAATCGGTCGACTTTCATTCTAAATTATCGTTTTGATTTAACGAAGACTATTAAAATCAATGTTGTGAACACAAACGTCTGCAAACTTTGGTTTAGATTTTAAAAATTTTATCCAGGGTCCTTGTAACATTTTAATTATATAGATGCGCCGAAGATCGTATACGATTTTCGCCCATGAGTTACGCAATGACATCCACTTAGAGGGCGGCATCCTTGGCCGAATAGTCATTCCCTAACATTTCAAGGTGCTTCTCTGTTGTAGCTCGGTAGCATAGTGCGACAAAAACATCCGGTAGAAAGTTTTCGGAGCTACACCTAGAGCTTCTAGGAAAGTGACGTCGACGAAGGTATGAGTTCGAAGTCGCAGTCCTATAGCTTCTGTGCTTGCATACGTGAGGGTCAGGAGGCGTGGTAGCGACTGGTGGTTGGGATTGCTACTGTTCGCACATCGGGAATTGTAGCTCTTAAAAGCGGCCGGAAAAACTGGAGGCGCCCTGTGCCACGAGTGTCAAGAGTATTAATAGAGCATTAATAGCAACCGTAAGTTGCCTTTGTGCGTGACCGCCAAGGAGCCAAAAATAATTTAAAGAAATTGTGTTCGCGACGATTATTAGGATTTAACCCCAGGTGGAACTACGCTTTGCACGAGATATACAGACAAAAGTGTGACCATTTTATGTATCTCTATTTCTTTTCAGCAGACGCAGCAGCACCAATTTCAAAGACCGGGGTTAGGTTCGAAGCCTCTCTGGAGTAAGCGACAATCCCTCCGCAAGGATCTACTCCTCAAAATTTTTGAACGATCTTCGAGATTTTGAGGCAAAAACCCCGGATCTTTCCGAAATGACCAAAACGTTGACTTCCTTAAATACATACAAACAAAACCTTTCCTAAAGGTAATTTTTTTAATTAGAAAAAGCAAGGTTTTTAAAGTAAGAACACCGGCGTACGACGGCGCGCCGCCCACGCCGCCGCCGCCGATAAAATCATCGGCGTAAACCTCTACTGACAATCACTCTGTAGCACCGCACAAAGTTTTCCTGCGCTAGATGATAACTAAGTCTTCTATTTGGTTGCACCGAACCCCATCCTCTAATTTGCAGTGGTGTGTCCGGTATTAATTGACTTTCACAAAAATATATTGATTTTACTTGATCTGTCTCCGAAAATAATCGATCAACTTTAACCACAGCTATATCCATATATTCTGCTGACTCTATTTCATAGTCCCAATGATGATGTATATCCCGCGCTTTGCGTTCTTGCCCTATTCCTGTGTTTATTTCACATATATCGGTTACACCAGCTAGAAGGACGAACATCCCCGGATCTCGCTGTATTGTGCAATGCGCAGCTGTTACCACCAAATTCATATTGACTAAGGAACCAACGCAATGGTATTTATCTTTATAAAAAATTGCAACCGAATGTGGGCTCTGCTCTATTCTTATATCTTCGCCATTTACAACGCTAAATTCCACCTTCGTATGGATTGAATGGCAGCTAAGCAGGAGAGACAGACATGATCGCGAAATTAATGCTTGAATTAATTTTAGTTTAGACCGTTTGCACTACTTTTTAAATATAAAGTACTACGTGATAAATTTTGTGGGCGCTATTTATACCAAAATGAGTTGTGTGAATAAAAAATAAACAAAAACATTTTCTTTTAGATTCCAGGAATACTTCAAATGTCGACTTTATCCATATAACAAATTCTAGGTATTTAGGCAGGTTAGGTTAGGTTGAACTGGTCGGTCCATGAAGACCTCATATAGACTGAATGAGTCCGTAGTGTTACCAGAAGTTTGTTTTAACGACCAAACTGAAAAACCCTATCAAAAACCAGGACCTATGCTATAAAATAAATCCGTCCTCTTGGCAAATACTAGAAGCTTCCTAGGACTTAAGCCACTTGCTGCTTCTATATCTGACAGCTATATTACTCCTAATACTTGGCGTCTTAGCCTGGCAAGCGCAGGGCACGAGCACAGAACGTGCTCGATCGTTTCCTCCTTCAACCCGCACTTCCTACTTCTGCTATCACTGACCAAGCCTAATTTAAAGGCATGTGACGCCAGAAGGCGGTGTCCAGTCAGAATACCCGTCATGAGTCTACAGTCCTGTCTTTTTAATTATAGAAGCAACTTTGTTAGTCTAAGGTTGTAAGACCTACACATAATCTTCGACACTTTACAGCCCCGCGCCTGAACCCACGCCTTTCCCACTTGGTCGATCATGCCATGCAAGCATACTACTGGTATTTATTCTGTAATTATCAGATAATTTACCAGTAGTTCTTCAGTTAAACAGAATTGGCTTCGCGATAAAATTACAATAGGAAATACAAAAACTGGAATATACCAGTATATATATTTTTTTTTTTGAAATTTTCGGGTATTATACCAAAACAATATCTGAACGTTAAGAGGTAGGGTTTTGGTAGCCTTCATGAAGATATCCCTTAAAGTTGGGCTTCAAATTATATATATTTACAAGTATGTTTCAAATAATTAATCAGTAGCTTTTGGGTGAGTTTTCCTTAAAATATAAAGGAAGATATTGGTATTTTCGCGGAAAATTATATATGAAATCGTCGCTTGGCGCGCAATACCGCGTATTCGCAAAAAGCAATACCGCCTATTTGATAGAAGCCAAATTGTGTAGGAGGAAGAAAAAACTAATTTTTAGCCAAACCGTTGAAGCACTGCTGAAGAACTGATCTAACATTTTATTTCATTTCGGGTTGCCTCACCATGTACATATAATAATTTACCAAAAAAAGCGCTCAAACTGCAAAAAAATAACTTTTTGAAAAATGCGCGGTATTGCATTGCTTTATTTCAAAGAAAATAGGTTCCATAAAAGTCATTTTATTTATTATTAGCAAAGTAAATATACATTCTATTTTTTTAAATAAAGTTAAATTAGTGCTAAAATAACTAAGCAACTAAGCGATTATGGCTTATTTATCGTCAAAAGGTAAGTTATCGCAGAAATTGTGGCAATCAGGTTGTATGACTTTCTTAAGTTGTTGTAAATGTTCAAATTCAGTTTTGGTTATTTTCAAACGTGGGTTGTAGAGTGCAGAGGGTATATATTTTCCTAAATTCTTTTTAGATCGCCTGGGTAGTATCTTGTAATCATCGTTAAAATTTAGTTTGAATTGGTTTGTTCCGTTAGGTAAGTATTTTAATATACGCATATTATTAACGATATGTTCTCTTGTTCCTATACCAGGTCGTATAGAGCTGTATGTATAGAATTGTTTGTTGCTGTAATCTTTAAAAAAGGTATAGTCTACCAATCTTGCTTCATATGGGAATGGTTTTACTCGCGATTCCTCTGTTGCCAGAGCATATTGGCTTGGAAGGTATACTTGCTCATTTTTCAATTTTCTCTCAATCACTGAGTGAACAGAATCTACTTCCATCTGAGTATGACCTTTCTCTAAATATTTATGATACATTTGAACTTTGTACTCTGTAGACAAGTTTAGAAGAGCGTTAACAAGGGCAACATTTCTATTCTGATAGGTACATCCATCTGTATATACAACAACTGTTTTTGGATCATCCCGAAGCAATGAACATATGTAATCAACATAAAATGATGTAAAAGTGGATGGTTTCAGATTAGCCTCGGTTTCATCGAACCAATAACATAAAACTTGTTTTGTACATAAATTGTAAATGGTAAAGTTATGTGCAGCGGCCTTCGTCTTAAAGTATGAGGAACTGGCATTTACTTTAGGGCATAACTTAGGAGCTTGGACATCAGCTTTACTGAAATATATTTCACCATTTATTGCTAACAACTTACCTTTTGATTTTTCTTCTCTTGCCGCATATTTTTCGTTCAATGTGGATATTATACTCATGTTCAGAAATATATCCTTCTTTGAATCCGATACAGATATCACATTCATCTTTTTTTGGTTTAAATAAGGACAAATTCTTCTCATAAAACACAGCGTCAAAAACCTTTCTAGAAGCGATTGGCCGCGAAAATTTATCGGCTTCCCTTTTATAAACCTTGTAAAGATCAGATTTTGTCACAAAAATAGGTTCTAAACATAGCTTACTTGAAGAAGCTCTGCACGTACTTTCTCTTGGTTTAGTAAATTTTTTTTTTCAAGAAAATGTTTAATATTTTCCTAAAAAAGCATGCTTTAATTTATAGAGTATAAAAAATCAAATTATATATTTACAAAGTTACTAAAATAAGGCCTACATTCAACTCTACACATCTTTGTGTAATAGTAAGAACAAAAATATAAGCGGTATTGCGCCCAAATTTTTTTTATTTTTATTTTATACGCGGTATTGCTTTTGATTTTTATTTGGGGTTTTGTTGATAAAAACTGCGGAATTTTAACGTAAATACATTAAGGGCGATGAGTCGTAGTCGGGGTAAGGAAATCTCGATTTTGGAAATTTTGGTATATACGCGGTATTGCGTTTTGTGAATACGCGGTATTGCGCGCCAAGCGACGAAATAGCCTTTAAATTCCCATAGACTACTGGTATTTTCCTGTAACGTATTGGTCAGAGAGTCTTTTTTCAAGTTAGACGCCTTAATTAACTTATGCAGATTTTATTTATATTTATGTTTTTTTTAAGTTTACAAACGTACATAGGTCTAAATTTAATTAATACAAAAAGGTATATAATAACTTGTGGATTGGTTGTAGAAGAAACGATAAATCATATTACTAGTCCAATAAGAGTTCAAAAAAGGTTCTGCTATAAGGTGATCTAAATGCATCTTATAAAATATATGTTTACCTCTTTGCTGAAATGAAGTTCACCTAGACAATACGGACCATTGGTTTACATTGATGTATGTTTATCGACTAAAATTGTTTATTTATTGAAAACATTTGAAAGAACATTTGATCGAATCCATACAGCCTACTTATGTATGTATATTTTCAACAGTTTCAGAAAAACTTAAGTTTTAAAATACGAAGATACTCGGAATTTACAAAAAAATTACTTGAAACATACTCCAGTTCATATATAGTATTAATAAGGGATAAATACCAGAATTCTACTTTGAGGAAGTAATTACAGCTTAAATCGGATATTATACGTGGAAATTATTCAAAAATTACCGAATAAAAAGCACTTTCTAAAATTGATAGTTATGAAGGAGGGCTACTGGAATTTTACAAAATGCTTATTTACTTTCAGTTTATTGGTGTTAGTGTCATTGAAATTTGTATCCCTGTATTAGTAGTTTCGGTAGTCGATGTTTGCAGGGTGTGCAACTCTCTCCTTCGCTTAATCTCGCCCAGTATAATTGGGTTGTCTACGGAGCAAGCTTCAAGGGATGCGTACTTTTTAGCTAGTTCATCTGCTTTTTCATTCCCATCTATTCCCATATGCCCTGGGACCCAATATAGATGTATGCTTCTCCCTGTCCCGATTCTCTCCAAAGACTGCGTACACCCTAACACGCATTTAGATGCTGTGCTATGCGACATTATTGCCTTAATTGCTGTTTGACTGTCAATAGCTGTGTTTTTGTTTTACATCTATAGACATTTACGCTTAAACTTTATATGGACTGCTAAGCGTCAAACTTTAAATACACCCCTGAAATTGCTGCGCATAAAATCAATTTCAATACGCATTATACTCAGATGTAACTGAAATATGTGTCTATGTTTCACCTCTACACTAATTCTGTGTATCACCTCTTAAAATGGTGCGTGTCCACAATTCATCGCAACAGATTCAGCTATATGTTATACACTATGGCCATCAGAGGGTTGGGTCTCCGCTTTTCGGTACACAATGTGCTGTAGCTAGTTATTTAACCACTACCGCTAGATGGGTCTCCTAAGCATTATCTAAGCGAGGATAAGCGTTTTTTACGCGCAAACGTAAAGGTATACGCGTGTAAAAAAAACACGCTAACATAAAAGTATTTAGGCAAATTCCAGTGGAATGAAATGAGGCCAGCTTTTATAAAACACGCGCGTTAGTTTTTCAAAACAAAAAATTCCTAGTAATTGTTAGTTTACATTTGTATTCTTATAGTTGGATAGTGTTTTTAACTAGATTTGTGTACAATAACCGTATTTTTAATGAATAAATATAGAAAAGTAAATAGGGCATTCGGTGTGGTAGGCGGAGCGCGCTACCATCACTCCACGGTGATCGCCAATAGTTAGAAATAGTTTGACAAATAAATATTATTTTTTGTGAAATATATAGTTTTAGTGTTATATGTATTTCATTCATTAAAGGGGAGGAGTAATGGGGAAACATATCGAGTAAAAAGTCAGGAGAAAAAATTTGTTTTGAGTGAGGAAATTGTGCTAAGTCATAAAATAGCTGCTGGGTTAGCATACATGATTTTTATTTATCTTTTTAAAAGCTTCTACACTCAAAAGTATTGGAACTAAGGTATCCTCATTCACAGTTTTGAAAAAAAAGGTTATTTAAAAAATTATTCAGTTTTTTCGTCTCCTGTAAAATTCGTAAAAAGTGACTTAGCACATTTTCACATTAAGCTAACGATATTTCATCCCATTTAACTTATAAAATTATATTTTCGTTGTATTGAGTTTTATTATAATAAATTAATCCAACGACTTCAATGTACAATATATATTTTTTTATAATTAATTGATAAAAAATTGATAAAAGAAAAACAAAATGATATACGATTTCCTGAAAATTACAAAGGTTTTTCTTCTACAAGTATATAATGCTGTTTACAAACTATTGGACAATATTTCAAATGACCGATTAAAAAACTGATAAAATTTGCTAACTATTTTTTTTTTTTTTTTTTTTTTGTCATATTATAGTAAAAATTAATTAAACATTTTTATTCTGTTATGTCTTTTATGAAAAAAAGTGTTAAAAAGCATGGAAAGTTGCCTTAAGCTTTTACCTTATTTTCTTAACCTTAAGAATTTTTATTTAGCCTTTTTTAGCTTTTTATTTTTGTTAGCCTTTTTTCTGAAAAATTTCTGGCAACAGTAATGTTCTGTATAATTAATTATTGTTATTGTTTTGTTTGCAGCCCTAATGATGACTTCAGATTGAAGTCGAAATATAGACCGAAATTAAAATATATGAATATAAAACAAACCAAGAAGAAGTTCTATTCTTAAGCGGCGGCCTTTCAGCTGAACAAATCTAATTAATAGGAACTTGAAATAACAAAAAAACTTCTAAAATTTAAGCTAAAGCTATACAAAGAGAATCTTGTTTTTTGTTTTCTTTCTGTCCATTATAAATCAATAAATACAAGGCGCGATAACCTCCGAAGAGATTTAAGGCCGAGCTTCTCTTCTAAGCTTCTGCGTCGTGCTCCTTTCAGTTTTTTCTACAAATTGGCGGAACGGGACCTTCATGTTTTACGGTGACTCCGAACGGCATCTGCAGGGCAAATGAGTTTTCACTAAGAAGCTTTTCATATGAGCAATACACTCGGAGTGTTTGCCAAAGCGCTGCCGAGGGGCGACCCCGCTAAGAAAAACTTCTTGATAATTGAAAAATTTGTTCCTAAATTTTTGATGTTGCTTTACGCGGGAATTGAACCCATTATCTTTGCTGTGGTAGGCGAAGCACGCAACCACTACACCACTGCGTTCCACTATAGCTTTGTTTAAATATTTGGTTTAAAATTTTAACTTTTTGACAGCAAATACAAAGTCGAGTGTCACTCGACACTGAGCCACGTGACAATAGGCTGATGAAATTATTATATTTTTTGCATATCTACTCTCTGGCTGTGGTAGCGCAATATAGAAGCAGGCATAAGATAGCTTGCAATTTAGGTGCATAAATAGGTCCGTCAAGCTGAACCCCCAGCTTTGAATTGATTATTGTTGATCAACTTTTTTATTTGTGGTCCAACAAAAATACCTTCCTTTATCTTGGCTTGAGAAATATTTGGAAAAATTGTTTTCAAATAGTCGAATGCTTCGCCTTCTTTGTCCAAAGCCTTAACAAAGTTTTGTAATGAGACCGATCTTGATGTGTAAGGGTGGAAGTATGATTTTTTCTTTCTTGACAAGAGGGGTGTATTTGATATTATCCATACCAACGGTAAACTCGACTCTTTCCGACCAATCCTTTCTGACGTAGTGGTCCTTACGAGCTCGGCTATCCCACTTGCAGTGGAAGCAGCAGTGCTTGGTGTAGCCACTTTGTAGACCGCATAGCATTGCAACGACTTTCAGATCAGAACATATTTTCCTATCATGCTCTTCATATTTGATAAATTTGATTAGGTTTTGCAATCCGTTTACAGAATCGGAAAGACGATAAAATTTGCTATAAATGCATCATACATTGTTTTTTGCTCAACCAGATAGTTTTCGAGATATTAGCTTATCATTTCAGATTTTTGTTTTTTTTTTATGAAAAAATATGAAAAAAATTACTCTTTGCGAGGGCAGCATTCCAAAACCATAACTTTTTTTCCAGATATCTTTACGTAAAGCTCTGATTAATTAGAAAAAAGATAAGCTATCATCGAAGAAAATCGATGCATAACTGCGTAAGTTATTAGCGATCAAATAAAAATACACAGGTTGCGCAACTTAAATGTATGTATCGACTAGCCTTTACCCGCGGCCCGTCCGCAAGGATAAATTTAAATATATGGGCTATTCGCATATCAAGTTATCTGTTTAAAATTTTGTGTTCTGTCTAATGCATTTTATTTTTGTAATTGAGTAAAAAAAGAACTAAATGAGCTGATAACCTGATAGGATCCCAAATGATCCCGAAATTATCCAGAAAAAGCTAGGAAATGACCCCCACGCTATCACGGACGGATCCCGAAAACCATCCAGAAATGCCCCGGAAGGGTCTCCAAAATTTCCCGGAATGACAACGACACGACTCTAGACGTATCCAGAGAACCACACAGAAATGATCCCTGAAGGTGTTCCAAAATGATCCGGAAATAGTCCCGAAAAATTTCTGAAATGACTCTGACGGACTCCCGGACGGATCTCGAAAACCATCCAGAAAATATCCAGGAAGGGTTCCCAAATTATCCCGACATAGTCCAGAAGAAGTTCCGAAATAACCCCGACGGCATCCCGGAAGGATTCAGAAATGGCCTCGGAAGGGTCCCCAAATGATCCCGAAATAATACAGAAAAAGTTATGAAATGACCCTTAAAGGGTCCCCAAATGATCCCGAAATAGTCCCGAAATTACCCTGATGGGTTCCCGTACAGATCCCGAAATACATCAGAAGTGATGCCGGAAGGGTCCCCAAATGATCCCGTATTAACGGATCCCTAAATGACCCGGACGGGATCCCGGACAGATCCCGAAATCCATCCAGGAATGATCTTGGAAGGGTGCCAAAATGATCCCGAAATTTTATCGGAAAAGTCCAGAAATTACCCTCTGACGGGATCCCGGACGAATCCTGAAAACCATCCTTAAATGATCCCGAAAAAGTCCCGAAATGAACCCGACGGGATCCCGGACGGATCCCGAAAACCATCCAGAAATGATGCCGGAAGAGCCCCCAAATGATCCGAAAAGGTCCCCAAATGACCCCGACGAGATCCCGAACGGATACCGAAAACCATCCAGAAATGATGCCGGTAGGTACCCCAAATGATCCGGAAATAGTCCCGAAATGACCCCGTCCGGATCCCGAAAACTATCCAGAAATGATGCCGAAAGGGTCCCCAAATGATCCCGTATTAGTCGAGAAAAAGTCCCGGAATGACCGCGACAGGATCCCGGACGGATCCCGAAAACCATCCAGAAATTATGCCGGAAGAGCCCCCAAATGATCCCGAAAAAGTCCTCAGATGACCCCGACATACTCCAGAGAAAGTTCCGAAATTGCTCCGAGGGGATCCACGACGGATCGCGAAAACCATACAGAAATGATTCCGGAAGGATCCCAAAATGATCCCGAAATAATCCGGAAATGGCCCAGATGGGATCCAGCACAGATCCAGAAATGATCCCGGAAGGGTCCAAAAACTATCCCGGAAAAGTAACAAAAAATCCCGAAATGGCTCCTACGGCATCCCGGACGGATCCAGAAATGATCTCGGAAGGGTCCACAAATGATACCAAAATGGATCCCGTATTAGTCAAGAAAAAGTCCCGAAATGAACCCGACGGGATGCCGGACGAATCCCATAAACCATTCAGAAATGATGCCGGAAGGGACCCCAAATGATCCCGAAAAAGTCCCGCAATTATTCCGACGGGATCCTGAACGGATACCGAAAACCATCCAGAAGGAATGCCGGAAAGGTCCTCAAATGATCACCTAATAGTCCCAAAATGACCCTGACGGCATCCCGGACAGATCCCGAAATCCATCCAGAAATGATCTTGGGAAGGTCCCAAAATGATCCCGAAATAGTCTCGGAAAAGTCCAGAAATTACCCTGACGGGTTCCCGGACAAATCCTGAAAGCCATCCTTAAATGATCCCGAAAAAGTCCCGAAGTGACCCTGACGGGATCCCGAAAGGATCCCGAAAACTATCCAGAAATGATGCTGGAAAGGTCCTCAAATAATCCCCTAATAGCCCCGAAATGACCGTGACGGAATCCCGAACGGATCCCGACAACTATGCAGAAATGATGCCGAAAGGGTCCATGATCCCGTATTAGTCGAGAAAAGGTCCCGAAATGACCCCGACGGGAACCCGGACGGATCCCGAAAATTATCCAGAAATGATGCCGGAAAGGTCCCCAAATGATCCCCTAATAGTCCCGAAATTACCCTGATGGGATCCCGGATGGATCCCGAATTGATCCCGTATTAGTCGCGAAAAACTCCCGAAATGACCCCCACGGGATCCCGGACGGATTCCGAAAACCAGCCAGAAATGATGCCGAAAGGGTTCCCAAATGATCCCGTATTAGTCGCGAAAAAGTCCCGAAATGAACCCGACGGGATCCCGGACGGATCCCGAAAACTATCCAGAAATGATGCCGGACTCTTCCCCCAAATGATCCCGAAAAAGTCCCCAAATTACCCCGACGAGATCCGGGACGGATCCCGAAAACAATCCAGAAATGATGCCGTAAAAGCCCCCAAATGATCGCGAAAAAGTCCCCAAATGACCCCGACGAGATCCCGGACGGAATCCGAAAACCATCGAGAATTGATGCCGAAAGGGTTCCCAAATGATCCCGTATTAGTCGCGAAAAAGTCCCGAAATGACCCCGATGGGATCCCGGACGGATCCCGAAAACCATGCAGAAATGATGCCGGAAGAGCCCCAAATGATCCCAAAAAAGTCTCCAAATGACCCCGACGAGATCCCGGACGGATCCCGAAAACCATCCAGAGATGATGCCGGAAGAACCCCCAAATGATCCCGAAAAAGTCCCCAAATTACCCTGACGAGATCCCTGACGAGTTCCCAAATGATCCCGTATTAGTCTCGAGAAAGTCCCGAAATGACCCCGACGGGATGCCGGACGGAACTCGAAAACCATCCAGAAATGATGCCGGAAGAGCCCCCAAATAATCCCGAAAAGGTCCCCAAATGACCCCGACGAGATCCCGGACGGATACCGAAAACCATCCAGAAATGATGCCGGTAGGTACCCCAAATGATCCCGTATTAGTCAAGAAAAAGTCCCGAAATGACCCCGACGGGATGCCGGACGAATCCCAAAAACCATTCAGAAATGATGCCGGAGGGACCCCAAATGATCCCGAAAAAGTCCCGCAATTATTCCGACGGGATCCTGAACGGATACCGAAAACCATCCAGAAGGGATGCCGGAAAGGTTCTCAAATGATCACCTAATAGTCCCAAAATGACCCTGACGGCATCCCGGACAGATCCCGAAATCCATCCAGAAATGATCTTGGGAAGATCCCAAAATGATCCCGAAATAGTCTCGGAAAAGTCCAGAAATTACCCTGACGGGTTCCCGGACGAATCCTGAAAGCCATCCTTAAATGATCCCGAAAAAGTCCCGAAATGACCCTGACGGGATCCCGACAGGATTCCGAAAATTATCCAGAAATGATGCCGGAAAGGTCCTCAAATGATCCCCTAATAGTCCCGAAATGACCATGGCGGGATCCCGAACGGATCCCAACAACTATCTAGAAATGATGCCGAAAGGGTCCGCAAATGATCCCGTATTAGTCGAGAAAAAGTCCCGAAATGACCCTGACGGCATCCCGGACAGATCCCGAAATCCATCCAGAAATGATCTTGGGAAGATCCCAAAATGATCCCGAAATAGTCTCGGAAAAGTCCAGAAATTACCCTGACGGGTTCCCGGACGAATCCTGAAAGCCATCCTTAAATGATCCCGAAAAAGTCCCCAAATGACCTCGACGAAATCCCGGACGGATCCCGAAAACCATCCAGAAATGATGCCGAAAGGGTTCCCAAATGATCCCGTATTAGTCGCGAAAAAGTCCCGAAATAACCCCGACGGGATCCCGGACGGATCCCGAAAACCATCCAGAAATGATGCCGGAAGAGCCCCCAAATGATCCCGAAAAAGTCCCCAAATGACCCCGACGAGATCCCGGACGGATCCCGAAAACCATCCAGAAATGATGCCGGAAGAGCCCCCAAATGATCCCGAAAAAGTCCCCAAATTACCCCGACGAGATCCCGGACGGATCCTGAAAACCATCCAGAAATGATGCCGAAAGGGTCCCCAAATGATCCCGTATTAGTCGCGGAAAGTCCCGAAATGACCCCGACGGGATGCCGGACGAATCCCGAAGACCATCCAGAAATGATGCCTAAAGAGACCCAAAATAACCCCGAAAAAGTCCCATAATGATCCCGGAAACCATCAAGAATTTATCTCTCGAAGGTACGCAAATGATCTCGAAAAAGTCCCCAAATTACCCCGACGAGATCCCGGACGGATCCCGAAAACCATACAGAAATGATGCCGGAAGGGTGCCCAAATGATCGCGAAATAGTCCCGAAATGATTCCGGAATAGTCCCGAAAAAGTTCCGAAATTACCCCGACGGGATCCCGAAAACTATACAGAAATGATCCCGGAAGGGTCCCAAAATGATCCCGAAATAGTCCCGAAAAAGTCCCGAAATTACACCGGCGGGATCCTGGACCGATCCTGAAAACCATCCAGAAAGGATCCCGGAAGGGTCTCGATATGACCCTTACGGGATTACAGATAAGGTGAAGCTAATTATAAAACCATGTTAATAAGGCAGCAGGCGCATTGGAGCGAATGAAAAGTTACATAGAAACACACAGGTAAAGCTAATAAAAGCGTGCTAATAAAAACAATTGAAGGAGGGCGGATGGCGGGAGTAGAAGGAGAGGACCACTGATCGTTCCTCCAAAATTGTCTAGATCTCGATCTGTATGTGCCAGATACCAAAAACTATTGATTTAGGAGAAAATTTGTATTGAGTTATAACAATTTATAGATTTTACACCAGAGGGGGAGATATAGGGGGGAGGGCGGAGGGTGTCACTGCTTACTTTGTAAGCCTTCGACTTATTTGACCCCTTGAGTCTATGATATTGGTGAAGGCCAGTATACGTAAAGTTATAATGTGTAAAAATTATTAAAAAGTAATTTCTCGAAGGGGTCGTGGGACCTCCACCCCTCTTTCCATGTTCGAAAAAAATGTCGCTAGTAGACTACTGTCTGTATCCCAAATTTCATCAAAATCCGTGTAGCCATTCTGGCGTGATTCAGTCGCAAAGACGAAAAAATATAATAATTAAATTATAACTGTGATTGAGTCACAAAGACAAACGTCTGGACAAACATCCAAACATCTTCACATCCAAACTTTGCTATTTATAATATATATATACTAGCCTTTACCCGCGGCCCCGTCCGCAAGGAGAAAATTAAATATATGGGCTATTCACCTTAGCCTGCTTATCAAGTTATCTGTTTAAAAAAATGTTTCTGTCTAATGCATTTTATTATTGTGATTGAGTAAAAGAAAACTAAATGAGCTGATAACCTGATAGGATCATAAATTATCCCGACATACTCCAGAAAAAGTTCCGAAATGGCTCCGAGGGGATCCACAACGGATCGCGAAAACCATACAGAAATGATTCCGGAAGGATCCCAAAATGATCCCGAAATAGTCCGGAAATGACCCAGATGGGATCCCGCACAGATCCAGAAATGATCCCGGAAGGGTCTAAAAACTATCCCGGAAAAGTAACAAAAAATTCCGAAATGGCTCCTACGGCATCCCCAAATGATCCCAAAATGGTCCCGAAATGACCCTGATGGATCCGGCAAACCATCAAGAAATTATGCCGGAAGGGTCCCCAAATGATCCCGAAATAAAACAGAAAAAGTCACGAAGAGACCCCTAGAGGAACCCCTAAATGATCGCGTATTAGCCCCGAAAAGGTCCCGAAATAACCTCGACGGGATCCCGGAAAAATCCCGAAAACCATCCAGAAATGATGCCGGAAGGGATCCCAAATGATTCCGAAAAAGTCTCGGAATGATTCCGACGGGATCCCGAACGGATACCGAAAATCATCCAGAAGTGATGCTGGAAAGGTCCTCAAATGATCACCTAATAGTCCCGAAATGACCCTTAAGGGATCCTGGACGGATCCCGTAAACCATCCATAAATGATCCCGATATAGTCCCGAAGAAGTCCCGAAATAACCCTGACGGGATCCCGGACAGATCCCGATATCAATTCAGAAATGATCTTGGGAGGGACCCCAAATGATCCTGAAAAAGTCCCGCAATGATTCCGACGGGATCCTGAACGGATACCGAAAACCATCCAGAAGTGATGCCGGAAAGGTCCTCAAATGATCACCTAATAGTCCCAAAATGACCCTGACGGCATCCCGGACTGATCCCGAAATAGTTTCGGAAAAGTCCAGAAATTACCCTGACGGGTTCCCGGACGAATCCTGAAAGCCATCCTTATATGATCCCGAAAAAGTCCCGAAATGACCCTGACGCGACCCCGAAAGGATCCCGAAAACTATCCAGAAATGATGCCGGAAAGGTCCTCAAATGATCTCCTAATAGGTCCGAAAAGACCCTGACGGGATACCGAACGGATCCCGACAACTATCTAGAAATGATGCCGAAAGGGCCCGCAAATGATCCCGCATTAGTCGAGAAAAAGTCCCGAAATGACCCCGACGGGATGCCGGACGAATCCCAAAAACCATCCAGAAATTATGCCGGAAGGGACCCCAAATGATCCTGAAAAAGTCCCGAAATTATTCCGACGGGACCCTAAACGGATACCGAAAAACATGCAGAAGTGATGCCGGAAAGGTCCTCAAATGATCACCTAATAGTCCCAAAATGACCCTGACGGCATCCCGGACAGATCCCTAAATCCATCCAGAAATGATCTTGGGAGGGTCCCAAAATGATCCCGAAAAAGTTTCGGAAAAGTCCAGAAATTACCCTGACGGGATCCCGGACGAAACATGAAAACCAATCTTAAATGTTGCCGAAAAAGTCCCGAAATGACCCTTATAGGACCCCGAAAGGATCCCGAAAACTATACAGAAATGATGCCGGAAAGGTCCTCAAATGATCTCCTAATAGTTCCGAAAAGACCCTGACGGGATCCCGAACGGATCCCGACAACTACCCAGAAATGATACCGAAAGGGCCCGCAAATTATCCCGTATTAGTCGAGAAAAAGTCCCGAAATGACCCCGACGGGATGCCGGACGAATCCCAAAAACCATCCAGAAATGATGCCGGGAGGGATCCCAAATGATCCCGAAATAGTCCCCAAATAACCTCGTCGGCATCCCGGACGGATCCCGAAAATTATCCAGAAATGATGCCGGAAAGGTCCCCAAATGATCCCCTAATAGTCCCGAAATTACCCTGATGGGATCCCGGACGGATCCCGAAAACCATTCAGAAATGATGCCGAAAGGGTTCCCAAATGATCCCGTATTAGTCGCGAAAAAGTCCCGAAATGACCCCGACGGATGCCGAAAGGGTTCCCAAATGATCCCGTATTAGCCGCGAAAAAGTCCCGAAATGACCCCGACGGGATCCCGGACGGATCCCGAAAACCATCCAGAAATGATGCCGGAAGAGCCCCCAAATGATCCCGAAAAAGTCCCCAAATGACCCTGACGAGATCCCGTACGGATCCCGAAAACCATTCAGTAATGATGCCGGAAGAGCCCACAAATGATCCCGAAAGAGTCCCCAAATGACCCCGACGAGATCCCGGACGGATCCCGAATACCATCCAGAAATGATGCCGAAAGGGTTCCCAAATGATCGCGTATTAGTCGCGAAAAAGTCCCGAAGTGACCGCGACGGGATCCCGGACGGATCCCGAAAACCATCCAGAAATGTTGCCGGAAGCGCCCTCAAATGATCCCGAAAAAGTCCCCAAATGACCACGACGAGATCCCGTACGGATCCCGAAAACCATCCAGAAATGATGTCGAAAGGGTTCCCAAATGATCCCGTATTAGTCGCGAAAAAGTCCCAAAATGACCCCGACGGGATCCGAAAACCATCCAGAAATGATGCCGGAAGAGCTCCCAAATGATCCCGAAAAAGTCCCCAAATGACCCCGACGAGATCCCGAAAACCATCCAGAAATGATGCCCAAAGGGTCCCCAAATGATCCCGTATTAGTCGCGAAAAAGTCCCGAAATGACCCCGACGGAATGCCGGACGAATCCCGAAGACCATCCAGAAATGATGCCTAAAGGGACCCAAAATAACCCCGAAAAAGTCCCGTAATGATCCCGGAAACCATCAAGAATGTATCTGTCGAAGGTACACAAATGATCCCGAAAGTACCCCGACGGGATCCCGAAAACCATCCAGAAATGATGCCGGAAGGGTCCCCAAATGATCGCGAAATAGTCCCGAAATGATTCCGGAATAGTCACGAAAATGTTCCAAAATAATCCCGACGGGATCCCGGACGGATCCCGAAAACTATACAGAAATGATGGATTACAAATAAGGTGAAGCTAATTATAAAACCATCTTAATAAGGCAGCGCATTGGAGCGAATGAAAAGTTACATAGAAACATACAGGTAAAGCTAATAAAAGTGTGCTAATAAAAGAATTGTAGGAGGGCGGATGGCGGGAGTAGAAGGAGAGGACCACTGATCGTTCCTCCAAAATTGTCTAGATCTCGATCTGTATGTGCCAGATACCAAAAACTTTTAATTTAGGAGAAAATTTATATTGAGTTATAACAATTTATAGATTTTACACCAGAGGGCCGATAAAGGGGGGGGGGGGGGGGAGGAGGGTGTCACTGCTTACTTTGTAAGCCCTTGACTTATTTGACCCCTTGAGTCTTTGATATTGGTGAAGGCCAGTATACGTAAAGTTATAATGTGTAAAAATTATTAAAAAGTAATTGCTGTGTTCTCAGATCATATCAAAACTTTATAATCCAAGGATTTTGACATTGAGCCTAAAAATGCTGAAAAACCATGGACATCGAACACTTTGTGTACATCGTGTCGAGTAGAATTGATTCAGTCGGAATAAGGACAACAAATAAAATTTGATACACCAATGATATGGAGAGAACCTACTTGCCATTCAATAGAGTGTTATATTTGTCAAACAAAAGTACTTGGCGTTGGAAGATCAAGAAGAGTAACCTATGCCAGCGTACCTACAGTGACATTACTAGTACTACATTCAACGGCAGTTGCGGATCCAGTTCCATTGTCAACAGTAATATCTGAGTGCGGGGAATCAAAATGTACTGAATTTCGCATGGGAAACGAGAGAAACGTTCTGTCACAAGCACAACTTAATGATTGGATAAGAGATTTGGAACTATCCAAGGAAAAGGCCGAGATCCACACTTTTCGTATGCAACAATTTAAATTTGTGTCATCCGATGTTAAGGTGATATATTGTAGAACTCGTCACGAACCATTTTCCAAACACTATACCAAGAAAGACAGTATATGCTACTGCAACGACATTCCTGGTTTATTCAAAGAGTGTGGTCAAACATATGATTCAAAAGAGTGGCGATTGTTCATAGACAGCATTAAACTGAGTTTGAAGGCTGTATTATTGCATATTGGTAACAAAAAGCCTTCTATCCCGATCGCACATGCAGTAAATACAAAGGAAACCTACGAGGAAATGCAAAAACTACTCAAATTTATCAAATATGAAGAGCATGATTGGAAAATATGTTCTGATCTGAAAGTCGTTGCAATGCACTGCAAGTGGAATAGCCGAGCTCGTAAGGACCACTACGTCAGAAAGGATTGGTCGGAATGAGTCGAGTTTACCGTTGGTGTGGATAACATCAAATACACCCCTCTTGTCAAGAAAGAGAAAATCATACTTCCACCCTTACACATCAAGCTCGGTCTCATTACAAAACTTTGTTAAGGCTTTGGACAAAGAAAGCGGAGCATTCGACTATTTGAAAACAATTTTTCCAGATATTTCTCAAGCCAAGATAAAGGAAGGTATTTTTGTTGGACCACAAATAAAAAAGTTGATCAACAATAATCAATTCAAAGGACTACTCTCATCGTTGAGGCAGCAGCGTGGGAATCCTTTGAAAAGGTCGTTGCTTCTTTTCTCGGAAGACACAAAAGCCCTAACTACGAGCAGATAGTGAACGACTTAATCAATAATTATGCGAAAATGGGTAAATATTAAAGGCTTATTAAAATTAATTTCCCAAAATTCTATAACTTGTTTACCTAACTAATATTTTCTTTCCAGGCGTAAATATGTCTTTAAAAATTCACTTTCTGCACTCACATTTGAGCTTTTTTCAGGCAAATCTTGGCGACGAAAGTGACGAACATGGCGAAAGGTTCCATCAGCAAATGAAATTAATTGAGAATGGATATCAAGGATTCTGGGACGTCGCAATGATTGGTGATTACTGCTGGTTTCTCATAAGAGAAACCGATCTTAAACTGAATAAGGGTCAAAGTAGAACACATAATTATTTCGACTACATAGTAAAATCAAATTAAGATAAAGATTGTTAGAATATAGTATAAACATAAGTAAATTTAAAAAAAGGTTAAAAATATGGGTAATTTCATTCATAAATTGAACTTTTAACTAAATAGAAACAGAGCATAGCTAGATATTTCACTCTTCTTTATACCATACATACGTTTTGAGGTATACGTTGAAATTGCGCAACCTGGGTATTTCTACATGATCGCTTATAACTTACGTAGTTTTGCATCGATTTTCTTTGATGACAGCTTATCTTTTTTCTAATTAAACAGAGCTTTACGAAAAGAAAAAATATCTGGAAAAAAAGATATGGTTTTGGAATGCTGCCCTCGCAAAGAGTAACTTTTTTCAGATTTTTTCATAAACAAAAAACAAAAATTTGAAATGATAAGCTAATATCTCGAAAACTATCTGGTTGAGCAAAAAACAATGTATGATGCATTTATAGCAAATTTTATCGTCTTTCCGATTCTGTAAACTTTTTTGCTTGACCCGTTCGTGAGATATACGTAATTAAAGGGAGCCATCTTTTTGGTTTTTTCGAATAACGGTAAATTGCAAATATCTCAAAAACGGTACCATAGTATCAAAAATGAACTCTATTTTCGAAATCAGGGGTTGGTTTTACATACGAATTTCATAACGGCGTCTCTGGTAAATTTTGGCCGTCGACCAGTGGGAGTTAGCAGATGCTATCTGTGTTTTAACTTAAAGGGGATACATGATAAATAAAACTCCACTATAGTCTATAAGTTTTCGTAATATGTTTGAGTTAATGGTTTTTTATTTGCAAAATAAGAACGCCGATAAAACTATGTGCGACTAATTAAAAAAACCAAATGTCATTCGTTTGTCCATGTTTGTCCAGGAAAATTTTTTTTGTCCACCTTTTGGTAAAAAGTTATAAAAAACAATTTTTTTTTTCAAAATACCCACAAAAAAATGTGTTATAACTTTTTAACAAAAGGTGGAGAAAAAGAGTATTTTTCCTGGACAAACATGGACAACCGATGAACAAACGACAGACATACGATTTGGCACAATAAAAAGAAAAAAAAAATTGTTAGGTTTTTCGAAAAAAAAATTGTTTTTTTTATTATAACTTTTTAACTAAAGTTTGGTCTCACAACTAAAGGCATTTACATGCGTCACACTTTTATTGCAAACAATCAAAAATATTTATTGACTCGTTATCATAAAAATTTTTCTATACATAATAAAAGAAAAAATATCGCTATTTCAACTGCTGAGTGGAATATAACCATATCTCAACTGCTGTTTGGAAAACGCCCCATCTCAAAATTCGGCGTTCAGTCGAGCTAGGGTGATAACAACACCCTTCAATTACTTTTCATCACGAATCTTAAAAAGTCGTTAACTCTTGTATTTGTTACATCTGTGTATAAACTCGGAATATCGGGGTTCTGACAACCACTATGTAGCACCGCACAAAGTTTTCCTTCCACAAGGGCCCCTGCTCCAGAGTCTCCAAAACACGGAATTTTTTCAGGACATCTAGCACAAATGAATGGTTCTCGTAAATATCGCGGTGGTTGTACATCATTCTCATAAATATACTTGCATAGTTCTAAGTTTACTATATACAATTCAACAGTTTGGAGAAGATTATAAGGAGTTCTAATATTTGGTGTTACCGAACCCCATCCTCTAATTTGCAGTGGTGTGTCCGGTATTAATTGACTTTCACAAAAAGATATTGATTTTACTTGTTCTGTCTCCAAAAAGAATCGATCCACTTTAACTACAGATATATCATAATGTCCTGACTCTCTTTCATAGTCCCAATGATGATGTATATCCCGCGCTTTGCGTTCTTGCCCTCTCCCTGTGTTTATTTCACATATATCGGTTACACCAGCTAGAAGGTCGAACATCCCCGGATCTCGGTATATTGTGCAATGCGCAGCTGTTACCACCGAATTCATATTGATTAAGGAACCAACGCAATGATATTTATTTTCATGAAAAATTGCTACCGAATGCGGGCTCTGGTCTATTCTTATATGTTCGCCATTTACAACGCGAAATTGCGCGTTGGTATGGTTTAAATGGAAGCTAATCAGGAGAGACAGGATCGCGAAATTAATGCTTGAATTCATTTTAGTTTAAGACTTTTTGCACTACTTTTTAATTATAAAGTACTGCCTGATACATTTTGTGGGCGCTATTTATACCTAATTGAGTCGTGTGAATAAAAAATAAACAAAATCTTTTTCTTTTATATTCCAAAAAAACTTCAAGTGAAGACTTCATTTTATTCATATAACAAATTCAAGATGTTTAGGCAAATTCCAGTTAAATGAAATGAGGCCAGCTTTAATAAAACACGCGCGTTAGTTTTTCAAAACAAAAAATTCCTAGTAATTGTTAGTTAAATTTGTATTCTTAGAGTTGGATAGTGTTTTTAACTAGATTTGTGTACAATAACAGTATTTTTAATGAATAAATACAGAAAAGTACATAGAGTTAATTAGTTTGATTTGTTTCTAAACTGACAACATGTTCCATTGTATGCTTTCACAAAACCATAGTTGGGAGCAGTGCACTAAATTTTAAATAACAACACTGCTCGAATTGAAGGGGGCTAACATAATCAAGATCTTGTGTTAAGTGTTAATGAGACTGACTTATTTTGTTTTGTTGATTTTCCGACAGGTTGGATAAACGATGTATGTATATTGGAACGATTTTCCGTCATCCCTTGTCAAATTTGGTTTCGAGACAAACCGGTTTCGGCGTTGTGCCATCATCAGTGTCGATTTTCGATCTGATCTGTTGCTGTTGTTTGTGTTGTATTTATAGTTCGTAGGTACATGAGCAGGTATTGTTAAAATTGATGCTTGTGTATATTTATGTGTATGTGCTGTGTGTTCATTCATAAGATGAGACGTTAATTTGTTATGAAAACAATCTTTAAATAGTTCCGACAAATCGCGAAATATTGGCAGTCGCGGTGATAAACAGAAGAAAGGATATACTAGATTTCGTTAAAAAGGGGGGGGGGGGGTCTAATACTCCCCTGAAAAACTTATCTTTTGACATGATCTTGAAATAGTTCCGAAAACAACGAACAGATTCGGCTATATTTACAAAATATTCGGTACAGTCCTTACGATATGATTCCCGAAGAATTTTACTTATTAATATAACATCCGCTTGGTTATTTTTATATTCATATATTTTAATTTTTTCGGTCGATATTTCGATTTAAATCTGAAGTCATCATCACAAAAAACAATAACAATAATTAATTACACAGAACATCAGTGTTGTCAGAATGTTTTCAGAAAACAGGCTAGATTGACAAAAATACAAAGCTAGAAAAGGCTAAGTAAAAATTTTTAAGGCTAAGAAAAAAAGCTAAAAGTTTACGGCAACCTTCGATGCATTTCATTAATTTTTTTTTTATAAAAGACATACAGAATAAAAACATTTAATTAATGTTTATACCAATTTCATAAAAAAATATAAAATTAAAAATAGTTAGCAGATGTTATCATGTGTTTTAATTTAAAAGGGACACATGATAAATAAAACTCCACTATAGTCTATAAGTTTTCGTAATATGTTTGGGGGAGAATTTATTATTTGCAAAATAAGAACGCCGAGAAAACAATGTGCGACTAATTAAAAAAACCAAGTGTCATTCGCTTGTCCATGTTTGTCTAGGAAAAATTTTCTTTTCTCCACCTTTTGGTAAAAAGTTATAACACATTTTTTTTTGTACCAAAATACCCACAAAAAATGTGTTATAGCTTTTTAACAAAAGGTGGACAAAAAAATATTTTTCCTGGACAAACATGGCAAGCGATG
This sequence comes from Eurosta solidaginis, assembly GCF_040869045.1. Lineage (NCBI taxonomy): Eukaryota > Metazoa > Arthropoda > Insecta > Diptera > Tephritidae > Eurosta > Eurosta solidaginis. The sequence goes on along the minus strand of NC_090323.1, from coordinate 254,694,533 downwards.
GGCAAACGACAGACATACGATTTGGCGTCGTGCTTTCACGAAGTGTCTGTTGGCTTGAGTGGTGTGCCCGGTATTAATTGACTTGCACAAAAAGATATTGATTTTACTTGATCTGTCTCCGAAAAGAATCGATCCACTTTAACCACAGATATATCATAATATCCTGTCTGTCTATCATAGTCTGCTCTATTCTGATATCTATGCCATTTACAATGCGCAATTGCGCGTTCGTATGGGTTGAATGGCAGCTAAGCAGGAAAGACAGGAACGCGAAACTAATGCTTGAATTAATTTTAGTTTAAGACCTTTTCCACCACTTTTTAAATATAAAGTACTACGTGATAAATTTTGTGGGCGCTATTTATACCTAATTGAGTCGTGTGAATAAAAAATAAACAAAAACATTTTATTTTATATTCTAGGAATACTTCATACTTTATTCATATGACAAATTCTAGGTATTTAGGCAGGTTAGGTTAGGTTGAACTGGCCGGCCCATGAAGACCTCATATAGACTGAATGAGTCCGTAGTATTACCAGAAGTTTGTTTTAACGACCAAACTGAAAAACCCTATCAAAAACCAGGACCTATATTATAAAATAAATCCGTCCTCTTGGCAAATACTAAAAGCTTCCTAGGACTTAAGCGACTTGCTGCTTCTATATCTGACAGCTAGCGCAGGGCACGAGCACAGAACGTGCTCGATCGTTTCCTCCTCCAACCCGCACTTCCTACATCTGCTATCACTGACCAAGCCTAATTTAAAGGCATGTGACGCCAGAAGGCGGTGTCCAGTCAGAATACCCGTCATGAGTCTACAGTCCTGTCTTTTTATACTCAGCAGAGCTCACAGAGTATATTAAGTTTGATTGGATAACGGTTGGTTGTACAGGTATAAAGGAATCGAGATAGATATAAACTTCCATATATCAAAATCATCAGGATCGAAAAAAAATTTTATTGAGCGATGTCCGTCCGTCCGTCCGGTAACACGATAACATGAGTAAATTTTGAGGTATCTTGATGAAATTTGGTAGGTAGGTTCCTGGGCACTCATCTCAGATTGCTATTTAAAATGAACGATATTGGACTATAACCACGCCCACGTTTTCGATATCGAAAATTTCGAAAAATCGAAAAAGTGCGATAATTCATTACCAAATACGGATAAAGCGATGAAACTTGGTAGGTGAGTTGAACTTATGACGCAGAATAGAAAACTAGTAAAATTTTGGGCAATGGGCGTGGTACCGCCCACTTTTAAAAGAAGGTAATTTAGAAGTTTTGCAAGCTGTAATTTGGCAGTCGTTGAAGATATCATGATGAAATTCAGCAGGAACGTTACTCTTATTACTATATGTATGCTTAATAAAAATTAGCAAAATCAGAGAACGACCACGCCCACTTTTAAAAAAAAAATTTTTTTTAAGTCAAATTTTAAAAGAAAAGTTAATATCTTTACAGTATATAAGTAAATTATGTCAACATTCAACTCCAGTAATGATATGGTGCAACAAAATACAAAAATAAAAGAAATTTTCAAAATGGACGTGGCTCCGCCCTTTTTCATTCAATTTGTCTAGGATACTTTTAATGCCATATGTCGAACAAAACATTACCAATACTTGTGAAATTTGGTAGAGGCTTAGATTCTAGGGCGATAACTGTTTTCTGTGAAAAAGGGCGAAATCGGTTGAAACCACTCCCAGTTTTTATACACAGTCAACCGTCTGTTCTTCCGCTCGGCCGTTAACACGATAACTTCAGCAAAAATCGATATATCTTTACTAAACTCAGTTCACGTACTTATCTGAACTCACCTTATATTGGTGTAAAAAATGGCGGAAATCCGACTATGACCACGCCCACTTTTTCGATATCGAAAATTACTAAAAATGAAAAAAATGCCATAATAATATACCAAATACGAAAAAAGGGATGAAACATGGTAATTGGATTGGTCTATTGACGCAAAATATAACTTTAGAAAAAAACTTTGTAAAATGGGTGTGACACCTACCATATTAAGTAGAAGAAACTGAAAAAGTTTTGCAGGGCGAAATCAAAAGCCCTTGGAATCTTGGAAGGATAACTGTTCGTGGTATTACATATATAAATAAATTAGCGGTACCCGATAGATGATGTTCTGGGTCACCCTGGTCCACATTTTGGTCGATATCTCGAAAACGCCTTCACATATACAACTACCACCACTCCCTTTTAAAACCCTCATTAATACCTTTAATTTGATACCCATATTATACAAACGCATTCTAGAGTCGCCCCTGGTCCACGTTTATGTTGATATCCCGAAAAGGCGTCCAACTATAGAACTAAGGCCCACTCCCTTTTAAAATACTCATTAACACCTTTCGTTTGATACCCATATTGTACAAACGCATTCTAGAGTAACCCCTGGTCCACCTTTATGGCGATATCTCGAAAAGGCGTCCACCTATAGAACTAAGGCCCACTCCCTTTTAAAATACTCATTACCACCTTCATTTGATACCGATATCGTACAAACACATTCTAGAGTCACCCCTGGTCCACCTTTATGGCGATATTTCGAAACGGCGTCCACCTATAGAACGAAGGCCCACTCCCTTTTAAAAATACTTATTAACACCTTTCATTTGATACCCATATCGTACAAACAAATTCTAGAGTCAACCCTGATCCACCTTTATGGCGATATCCCTAAATGGCGTCCACCTATAGAACTTTGGCCCACCACCACAACTGAGTATGTAATGTTCGGTTACACCCGAGCTTAACCTTCCTTACTTGTTAATTATAGAAGCAACTTTGTTGGTCTAAGGTTGTAAGACCTTCACATAATCTTCGACACTTTACAGCCCCGCGCTTGAACCCACGCCTTTCCCACTTGGTCGATCATGCCATGCAAACATACTACTGGTATTTATTTGGTAATTATCAGATAATTTACCAGTAGTTCTTCAGTTAAACAGAATTGGCGTCGCTATAAAATTACCCTATATACTTCATCTACATGTGAATTTATTTAAGTACAATAGGAAATACAAAAACTGGAATATACCAGTATATATATATTTTTTTTTGAAATTTTCGGGTATTATACCAAAACAATACCTGAACGTTAAGAGGTAGGGTTTTGGTAGCCTTCATGAAGATATCCCTTAAAGTTGGGCTTCAAATTATATATATTTACAAGTATGTTTCAAATAATTAATCAGTAGCTTTTGGGTGAGTTTTCCTTAAAATATAAAGGAAGATATTGGTATTTTCGCGGAAAATTATATATGAAATCGTCGCTTGGCGCGCAATACCGCGTATTCGCAAAAAGCAATACCGCCTATTTGATAGAAGCCAAATTGTGTAGGAGGAAGAAAAAACTAATTTTTAGCCAAACCGTTGCTCCAATCTTGAACTGATCTAACATTTTATTTCATTTCGGGTTGCCTCACCATGTACATATAATAATTTACCAAAAAAAGCACTCAAACTGCAAAAAAATAACTTTTTGAAAAATACGCGGTAATGCATTGCTTTATTTCAAAGAAAATAGGTTCCATAAAAGTCATTTTATTTATTATTAGCAAAGTAAATATACATTCTATTTTTTTAAATAAAGTTAAATTAGTGCTAAAATAACTAAGCAACTAAGCGATTATGGCTTATTTATCGTCAAAAGGTAAGTTATCGCAGAAATTGTGGCAATCAGGTTGTATGACTTTCTTAAGTTGTTGTAAATGTTCAAATTCAGTTTTGGTTATTTTCAAACGTGGGTTGTAGAGTGCAGAGGGTATATATTTTCCTAAATTCTTTTTAGATCGCCTGGGTAGTATCTTGTAATCATCGTTAAAATTTAGTTTGAATTGGTTTGTTCCGTTAGGTAAGTATTTTAATATACGCATATTATTAACGATATGTTCTCTTGTTCCTATACCAGGTCGTATAGAGCTGTATGTATAGAACTGTTTGTTGCTGTAATCTTTAAAAAAGGTATAGTCTACCAATCTTGCTTCATATGGGAATGGTTTTACTCGCGATTCCTCTGTTGCCAGAGCATATTGGCTTGGAAGGTATACTTGCTCATTTTTCAATTTTCTCTCAATCACTGAGTGAACAGAATCTACTTCCATCTGAGTATGACCTTTCTCTAAATATTTATGATACATTTGAACTTTGTACTCTGTAGACAAGTTTAGAAGAGCGTTAACAAGGGCAACATTTCTATTCTGATAGGTACATCCATCTGTATATACAACAACTGTTTTTGGATCATCCCGAAGCAATGAAGATATGTAATCAACATAAAATGATGTAAAAGTGGATGATTTCAGATTGGCCTCGGTTTCATCGAACCAATAACATAAAACTTGTTTTGTACATAAATTGTAAATGGTAAAGTTATGTGCAGCGGCCTTCGTCTTAAAGTATGAGGAACTGGCATTTACTTTAGGGCATAACTTAGGAGCTTGGACATCAGCTGTACTTAAATATATTTCACCATTTATTGCTAACAACTTACCTTTTGATTTTTCTTCTCTTGTCGCATTTTTTCGTTCAATGTGGATATTATACTCATGTTCAGAAATATTTCTTTCTTTGAATCCGATACAGATATCACATTCATCTTTTTTTGGTTTAAATAAGGACAAATTCTTCTCATAAAACACAGCGTGTCAAAAACCTTTCTAGAAGCGATTGGCTGTGATAATTTATCGGCTTCCCTTTTATAAACCTTGTAAAGATCAGATTTTGTCACAAAAATAGGTTTTAAACATAGCTTACTTGAAAAAGCTCTGCAATAATGCGAAGGTAACTTAGGTAAGGCTTCAAAAAAAGTTTTCAAGTACTTTCTCTTGGTTTAGTAAATTTTTTTTTTCAATTATTGTTCAAGAAGAAAATGTTTAATATTTTCCTAAAAAAACATGCTTTAATTTATAGAGTATAAAAAATCAAAGTATATATTTACAAAGTTACTAAAATAAGGCCTACATTCAACTCTACACATCTTTGTGTAATAGTAAGAACAAAAATATAAGCGGTATTGCGCCCAATTTTTTTTTTTAATTTTATACGCGGTATTGCTTTTGATTTTTGGATTTTGGAAATTTTGGTATATACGCGGTATTGCGCGCCAAGCGACGAAATACCCTTTAAATTCCCATAGACTACTGGTATTTTCCTGTAACGTATTGGTCAGAGAGTCTTTTTCCAAGTTAGACGCCTTAATTAACTTATGCAGATTTTATTTATATTTATATTTTTTTTTAAGTTTACAAACGTACATAGGTCTAAATTTAATTAATACAAAAAGGTATATAATAACTTGTGGATTGCTTGTTGAAGATACGATAAATCATATTACTAGTCCAATAAGAGTTCAAAAAAGGTTCTGTTAGAAGGTGATCTAAATGCATCATATAAAATATATGTTTACCTCTTTCCTGAAATGAAGTTCACCTAGACAATACGGACCATTGGTGTATTTATTGAACAAATTTGAAAGAACATTTGATCCAATCCATACAGCCTACTTATGTATGTATATTTTCAACAGTTTCAGAAAAAATTAAGTTTTAAAATACGAAGATACTCGGAATTTACTAAAAAATTACTTGAAACATACTCCAGTTCATATATAGTATTGTAACGATTTTACTTGCAAATCCTCTTATTTGCAATCCTCTGCTAAGTTTGAATACTAAACTGTTGAATAAATAACTCCAATTTGTAATAATGCAAAATGGCCTTTATTAAAGTACTTCACAATAACAAACTGTGCAACGAATAGCTTGCTTAATAACCACACTGATTGATAGCTCAATGAAACTCTACTATTCAAAATAACACTGCTATTGCTTGCTAGATATCGTCTTAATCAAACTGCTTGACAACTCAAATCAAACTGAATTACTTCTTACTCGCTTGCCCCGCTTTTATAGTTTACGCTGCATACTTCTAGGCTCTTCGATTTCCAGAAGTTACTAGTTAGTTCGGCTACAAAATCGCCAGCCACAACTACGTGCACAAATTATTGCTCTCTCTTGTGACAACTCAAATAAGATATATGCATGTGTTTGTGCATTGCCGCTCCGCTGCTCGTATACGTACATATGTGTAGACGCAATTATTTATTCGTTTATGTAGATACATAATGATTGAATTATTGATGTGCATTCACGTCACTGGTTAGCATCGGCTTAGAGACGATAGCATCGCTCAGTGCTGCTAACATTCGTTACACTGCCCTCCACCTAATTCTGATCGTCCCGATCAGATAAATCTCTCGATCTAAACGCCGCTAGCATCTCCAAATGAACCACCTTTCTATTTCGTGGTTTCCCAATGGTTTGTATGCGGTAGATGGAATTACTGATCTTCTCACAACCTTGTACGGGCCTTCCCAAATGCACCGAATTTTGGCTGGAACACCTTTCCGCCGGTGAGGGTTGTTTAACAGTACCAAATCTCCCTCCAAGAACCCTTCCGAATTATTGTTCTCATTGTACCTGCGTTTGATCTTACTACTCATTATCCTTAGTCGTTTCCTCGCACTCTGTTGTTTGACCAATGAACTACTTCGCAGAGCTTGCGCTTGACGGATTGGCTTGACAGTATCGTTCCGCCGTTTCCCAACAGAAGTGCGCGATGGCTTGAAACCACCCTTGCATGCTTCTTGCAAAATTCTTGCAGTCGTTTTAGTGCGTCCATTAGGGTTTGTCAATGCCGGTGTTTTTCTCGCAGGTACTTTTGATTTCGCTTTGTTTGGCCCATTCGTTTCATCAACCTTTACCTTTGACTTTCGTGGCCTTTGTCGACTTTTCTCCACCAGTACTCGATTACTGCTGAAACCTTTTTCCAAACTAAAGTTAAGTGGTATGTCCTGGTTCTTATAGCGCATAATTTTTCTCCGCATATCGATCCTGACGTCATGGTCAACCAAGAAGTCCACTCCCAATATGACTTCATCAACGATCTCCGCCACAACGAATTTGTGTAGAACCATGACTTTCCCAATTAATACCTCACATACCACTTCGCCTTGGACTTGATTATACTCGCCTGTGACCGTACGCAACCTTGCTCCAGGTAACGACTTTACTCTCCTGTAGACCAAATCAGATCGAATCAAGGAATGAGATGCCCCCGTATCTACAGTCAGTACACGCTCTTTACCATCCACATTCCCTCTGATGGTAAGACTGCTTGATTTCCTTCCAATCTGCGACACAGATATCACAGGACATTCAATAGCCGGGGCAAGTTTTCGTTCTTTACATCCGACACGTTCTTGCTCATTTCCGCCAGCTTTGCGTTTACGGCCACCCACATTGTTGGAACTATTAGGACCGGTGCTGCAATGTCGTGCAATATGACCTGGGTTGCCGCAGTTGAAGCATTTCATAACTCCGGCATTTTTCTGTTGTGATCCCTTCAGAGCTTCCAAAATTGTATCTACCCACTCTGGCCTTTCTACTTCCACACGATGAGCTTTGTATGCTGGTTTACTCAATAATGACGCCGTTTCCTGAGTCAATGCATGGGATACCGTTTCAGAAAATGTTTGCTTTAGGTTCGCGTATGTGGCTCGCTTCGTTTCGACGTCCCGTATGCCATTTATAAAGCTCTGAATCTTCACTCTTTCCGTGTATTCCACGGGTGCATCCGCATTTGCAAGATGAGCCAATCTTTCAATGTCAGAAGCAAACGCCTGCAAAGTCTCGTTAGCTTTTTGGTAGCGGTTTTGCAATTCTATTTGAAATATCTGTTTCCTGTGTTCGCTTCCGTATCGCTGTTCTACAGCAGCCATCAATGCGTCATAACTGTTCCGTTCGTACTCTGGAATAGTCTGTAAGATTTCGGCAGCTGGTCCTTTCAATGCTACGAAGAGGGCGGCAAATTTATCTTCCACATTCCAGTTGTTCACTGCTGCGGTCTTCTCAAACTGTAGCTTAAAGACCTGGAAAGGAACAGAACCGTCAAAGGATGGTGTTTTTACCTTTGGATTACTCGCTGAAACTGCTGGACGATTTAATTGTAACTGCTCCATACGACCCTTCAAATCATCGACTTCTGCCTGAAATTGAGCGATTTTTGCATCCTGCGCTTCCACCTTGATGTTACCCTTGCTTCCTGTGCTTCTAACTGTGAAGACATTTGTGCCACCTGTAATGATAAGCGTTCTTCTTGTTCTTCCATCTTTGATGTTATGCGTGTCTCCTGCGATTCCAGTTGGGATGCCATATATGTCTTCTGTTCTTCCAATTGCGTTTCCATCTTGGATGTTATACGGGTTTCCTGCGATTCCAGTTGGGATACCATATACGTGTTATGTTCTTCATGTTGTGAAGAAATTTTTGTTTCCTGTGCTTCAATCTTCGATGTTATTCGGTTCTCCTGCGATTCCATATATGTTTGCTGTTCTGCCAGTTGAGATGACACTGTCGAGTCTGTACTGGTAACCGTCTGCGATGTTTCGTTTTTCTCTTCAATTTTTGTTGTCTCCTCACTATCAAGATGAAAGACATTCTCTTCCACATCAATTCCTTCTGCTTCCATTGCCTCTCGTAGCCGTGCCTGAAGTTCAAGTTTAACGCCGCTTGTATTCAATCCACGGGTCTCCAACTCCTTCTTTAGTTGCTGGATCTTCAATTCACTGAACTTTGCCATGTCCTTGTTGTCCTTTGGAATTTATTCAACAATTCCTCTTCTGACACCAATTGTAACGATTTTACTTGCAAATCCTCTTATTTGCAATCCTCTGCTAAGTTTGAATCACTAAACTGTTGAATAAATAACTCCAATTTGTAATAATGCAAAATGGCCTTTATTAAAGTACTTCACAATAACAAACTGTGCAACGAATAGCTTGCTTAATAACCACACTGATTGATAGCTCAATGAAACTCTACTATTCAAAATAACACTGCTATTGCTCGCTAGATATCGTCTTAATCAAACTGCTTGACAACTCAAATCAAACTGAATTACTTCTTACTCGCTTGCCCCGCTTTTATAGTTTACGCTGCATACTTCTAGGCTCTTCGATTTCCAGAAGTTACTAGTTAGTTCGGCTACAAAATCGCCAGCCACAACTACGTGCACAAATTATTGCTCTCTCTTGAGACAACTCAAATAAGATATATGCATGTGTGTGCATTGCCGCTCCGCTGCTCGTATACGTACATATGTGTAGACGCAATTATTTATTCGTTTATGTAGATACATAATGATTGAATTATTGATGTGCATTCACGTCACTGGTTAGCATCGGCTTAGAGACGATAGCATCGCTCAGTGCTGCTAACATTCGTTACAGTATTAATAAGGGATAAATACCAGAATTCTACTTTGAGGCAGTAATTACAGTTTAAATCGGATATTATACGTGGAAATTATTCAAAAATTACCGAATAACAAGTAAGGAAGGCTAAGTTCGGATGTAACCGAACATTACATGCTCAGTTGAGAGCTGTGGAGACAAAGTAAGGGAAAATCACCATGTTGTAAAAAGAACATAGGGTAACCCTGGAATGTGTTTGTATGACATGTGTATCAAATTGAAGGTATTAAAGAGTATTTTAAGAGGAAGTGCGCCATAGTTCTATAGATGGACGCCATTTAGGGATATCGCCATAAAGGTGGACCAGGGGTGACCCTAGAATTTGTTTGTACTATATGGGTATCAAATAAAAGGTGTTAATGAGTATTTTAAAAGGGAGTGGGCCTTAGTTCTATAGGTGGACGCCTTTTCGGAATATCGTTATAAAAGTGGACCAGGGTTGACTCTAGAATGCGTTTGTACAATATAGGTATCAAACGAAAGGTGTTAATAAGTATTTTAAAAGGGCGTGGGCCTTAGTTCTATAGGTGGACGCCTTTTCGAGATATCGCCATAAAGGTGGACCAGGAGTGACTCTGGAATTTGTTTGTACGATATGGGTATTAAATGAAAGGTGTTAATGAGTATATTGAAAGGGCGTGGGCCTTAGTTCTATAGGTGGACGCCTTTTCAAGATATCGCCATAAATGTGGACCAGGGGTGACTCTAGAATTTGTTTGTACGATATGGGTATCAAATGAAAGGTGTTAATGAGTATTTTAAAAGGGAGTGGGCCTTAGTTCTATAGGTGGATGCCTTTTCGAGATATCGCCATAAAGGTGGGCCAGGGGTGACTCTAGAATTTTTTTGTACGATATGGGTATCAAATGAAAGGTGTTAATGAGTATTTTAAAAAGGAGTGGGCCTTAGTTCTATATGTGGACGCCTTTTCGAGATATCGCCATAAACGTGGACCAGGGGTGACTCTAGCATGTGTTTGTACGATATGGGTATCAAATTAAAGGTATTAATGTGGGTTTTAAAAGGGAGTGGCCCTTAGTTGTATATGTGAAGGCGTTTTCGAGATATCGACCAAAATGTGGACCATGGTGATCCAGAACATCATCTGTCGGGTACCGCTAATTTATTTATATATGTAATACCACGAACAGTATTCCTTCCAAGATTCCAAGGGCTTTTCATTTCGCCCTGCAAAACTTTTTCATTTTCTTCTACTTAATATGGTAGGTGTCACACCCATTTTACCAAGTTTTTTTCTAAAGTTATATTTTGCGTCAACAGACCAATCTAATTACCATGTTTCATCCCTTTTTTCGTATTTGGTATATAATTATGGAATTTTTTTCATTTTTCGTAATTTTCGATATCGAAAAAGTGGGCGTGGTCATAGTCGGATTTCGGCCATTTTTTACACCAATACAAAGTAAGTTCAGGTAAGTACGTGAACTGAGTTTAGTAAAGATATATCGATTTTTGCTCAAGTTATCGTGTTAAAGGCCGAGTGGAAGGACAGACGGTCGACTGTGTATAAAAACTGGGCGTGGCTTCAACCGATTTCGCCCTTTTTCACAGAAAACAGTTATCGTCTTAGAATCTAAGCCTCTACCAAATTTCACAAGGATTGGTAATGTTTTGTTCGACATATGGCATTAAAAGTATCCTAGACAAATTAAATGAAAAAGGGCGGAGCCACGCCCATTTTGAAATTTTCTTTTATTTTTGTATTTTGTTGCAACATATCATTACTGGAGTTGAATGTTGACATAACTTACTTATATACTGTAAAGCTATTAACTTTTCTTTTAAAATTTGAGTGGGCATGGTCGTTCTCCGATTTTGCTAATTTTTATTAAGCAGCCATTTAGTAATAAGGGTAACGTTCCTGCCAAATTTCATCATCATATCTTCAACGACTGCCAAATTACAGCTTGCAAAACTTCTAAATTACCTTCTTTTAAAAGTGGGCGGTGCCACGCCCATTGTCCAAAATTTTACTAGTTCTCTATTCTGCGTCATAAGTTCAACTCACCTACCAAGTTTCATCGCTTAATCCGTATTTGGTAATGAATTATCGCACTTTTTCGATTTTTCGAAATTTTCGATATCGAAAAAGTGGGCGTGGTTATAGTCCGATATCGTTCATTTTAAATAGCGATCTGAGATGAGTGCCCAGGAACCCACATACCAAATTTCATCAAGATACTTCAAAATTTACTCAAGTTATCGTGTTAACGGACAGACGGACGGACGGACGGACATGGCTCAATCGAATTTTTTTTCGATACTGATGATTTTGATATATGGAAGTCTATATCTATCTCGGTCCTGTGAGCTCTGCTCAACTGAGCATAAAAAGCACTTTCTAAAATTGGTAATTATGAAGGAGGGCTACTGGAATTTTACAAAATGCTTATTTACTTTCAGTTTATTGGTGTTAGTGTCATTGAAAATTTATCCCTGTATTAGTAGTTTCGGTAGTCGATGTTTGCAGGGTGTGCAACTCTCCCCTTCGCTTAATCTCGCCCATTCTAATTGGGTTGTCTACGGAGCAAGCTTCAAGGGATGCGTCCTTTTTAGCTAGTTTATCTGCTTTTTCATTCCCATCTATTCCCATATGCCCTGGGACCCAATATAGATGTATGCTTCTCACTGTCCCGATTCTCTCCAAAGACTGTGTACACCCTAACACGCATTTAGATGCTGTGCTATGCGACATTATTGCCTTAATTGCTGTTTGACTGTCAATAGCTGTGTTTTTGTTTTACATCTATAGACATTTACGCTTAACTTTCAAAACTGTGAATGAGGATACCTTAGTTCCAATACTTTTGAGTGTAGAAGCTTTGAAAAAGATAAATAAAAATCATGCATGCTGACCCAGCAGCTATTTTATGACATAGCACAATTTCCTCACTCAAAACAAATTTTTTCTCCTGACTTAGCACTTTTTCCTCGATATGTTTCCCCATTACTCCTCCCCTTTAATGAATGAAATACATATAACACTAAAACTATATATTTCACAAAAAATACTATTTATTTGTCAAGCTATTTCTAACTATTGGCGACCACCGTGGTGTGATGGTAGCGCGCTCCGCCTACCACACCGAATGCCCTGGGTTCACACCCCGGGCAAAGCAACATCAAAATTTTAGAAATAAGGTTTTTCAATTAGAAGAAAATTTTTCTAAGCGGGGTCGAAAATCTCTTCGGAGGTTATCGCGCCTTACATTTGTTTATTTATTTTATTTCTAACGGTTCTGATCTGGACTCTTTTGCCGGATGGTGCGCACACAATAACTTAATTTTAAATTCAAACAAATGCTGTTTTGTGTCTTATTCCGTAAAGACAACTGCCACATACGCTACTGCCATACAACTGCCACTGCACTTTATATATCCTTGGTTAGAAGTGGTATTGAATATTGCTCAATAATATGGAATCCTTTCTATGAATCTAACTCCTATAAAATTGAGAAAGATCCAAAAATTTTAACAAAACTGCTTTACGTATGCTTCACTGGCCAGGCGGCCTCCCATCATATACCAGCAGTCACAAATTGCTTGGTCTTCAGGCTTCGCATGACAGAAGAACTTTTATCTCACTCATGCTTGCCTATAATGTAATAAACTTTAGCACGAATTGCTCTGATTTATCTTCTTTGTTCATTCCATATATTCCACTGCGTGATCTTCGGCATAATAGATTATTTATCGAAATAACTCAAAACGAATTATGCTATGAATGAACCTATAACTAGGACTATACATCTAGCAAATCGATTCAGTAGTGTTATTAATTTTAATAACAGCTTATATAAGTTTAAGCTTTAATTGTTTTCTATTTTTAACTAGTCTGTAAGAAAGCATGTAGTTATCGACATGTAAGAAATGAAGTAGATTATAGTCAGCGCAAAGCATTTATCATACACCCTCTCAAGGGGTTTCCAGCACAATATATAGCTTCTCCAACCCAATTGTCAACTCACCTAACCGTGGCGAATCCTGTTTCATTGACAGCCGAGGCTCTGGCGACCCCAAGTTCCTCATGGAACTAGGGGGTGGGGAGGGCGGGATGTCTTAGATGGTTTAATGTGGTCATATAAATCGTTCCCGAGATGGTCGAGCTAGTAATACCTTAATAGTGCTTTGTTACCGGAACGTACCTGATCTATATCCGGCAAAGTGCGTGATCGATGTGTTTTGAATTCAGTTTTAAAACTGCATTAAAATAAAATTTTTCAAAAAAGGTGACTTAACACATTTTCACATTAAGCTAACGATATGTACATATATACATACGTACATACGTGTTAATCTAAATCAGTGGTCACCAAAATTGAATCTGTGGCTGTGTTAGTAAAAGTAAAATCATTTAGCTAGTAGTGGTTTAGTAGTTGATAAAAAACCAATGAGGTAGGTGTTTAGGGGGTCAGTACAAAATTTACCTTCCTTTTTCTGCGGTGGGATGTAGCTGATGGACACGGTGGGCGCGAATATGGCTGCTGCGTTGATGTCGGGAGGATGGTGGCGATGATTATACAGCGGCGGTGGCGAATGCAGGTGCTGCTGGCTTAATTTCACGATGTGGGGGGAAAAATGGTAGTGTTTCCTTGCACAACCTGCAAGAACAACTCGTTCCTTTCCTTTTAAGGAAACTACTTCTCACATACAAAGGCACTTGGTAAAGTTAAAATGAGTTATCACTTTTAATGTGTGGATGGTTTTCAATTTAATTTACAATTTGCAATACAATATTTCTTAGGTCACACCGGGATGGTTAAATTCTTCGAATGAATAATAAAATAATGAAAACGTCAAAACAATAATAAATGTATGTATGTATGTACATAGTCACATCTGTCAACCCATTGTTGGGGTTGCCAGAGAGGTGAAATACGCTGGCGTGTTAGCGTACAATACAAACGTCTCAAATACTTAAATTTAATAAGGAATATGTACGTAATAGGATATACGTATTTGTACATGCAAATAATTCAAGATGCGTACTTATACGTAAAAGGTACATATGTAAATAAATTCAATATAAAATTCAGGTAAATTAATTTAAATTCATGTTTAGGTTTTCTTAAGCCTAATTTCTATTAAATAGAAGAGTTGGCTGTTGGCGACTACCACAGTCGCTCAAACATCGTCCCCGCCCCAGGCGCGTTCAGCGGCTAGGGCCTCTTGCAGCTCTTGAAGAGTCCGTAGCGCATCTCGTACGAGGAGGTCAGACACCTTTCCCCTGAAAGTGGCAGTTTGCAGCCCTTGAGCGGTGCACCGAACGGTGCGTCGAGCGGCAGTAGATGCTGGCGGTGGTGCTTCGGTAGCTGGACGAGACCGAGAGATAGCTGGGCGAGAACGGGGTCGCACGGTGCGGGCAGAGGGTACCTGAGGTGGTACTACTTGGCGACCAGGCCGGGGTGCCTGGGTATGACGTGGGATGCTCGGGGTTGCATCCCGTCGATGCAGCAGAGAGTGATGTCGTAAGCCGCAAGTTCGGCAGCGATCATGTGAGCTGCATTCATCTGTGGCGTGCGATAGCGCTAAGCAATTTGGGAAGAATTTATGCGCCCTTGCGAGAATCCATCGTTGTGGCGGCTTCAGTTTCTTGAAGACGCTGCAATTGCGAAGAGCGTGGGTTTGCATACATACGCGGCATCGTCGGTAGTCGGTTTGCAGCGGCGGGCTGCGCGCGACCACTGCTGACCACAAGGAGTTTCGGGGTGCCCGTTGCTGATCGCGATTCATGACAATCTGAAAGTATAGTTGTAAATGCCTTTTAGGTGAGAGAAATGTTAAGGCAGGGAGTTTCAGTTGGCATTATGTTGCGAAATACGACTATTAGTGACGGTGATGTGGTAAGAGTGGACAGAGGTGGTTTGAGAGTAGCTACGAATTTTCCGGGGTTGCCCGAGAGGGTGGGCTTTCAGTCTGAGGGAGGAAACAGAGCTTGACAAGTGGTCGTGTGAGGGTGCCGGTTTGAGTACGAACGTCAACAACACGGATATTGCTGTCAGGTTCTGCATGTAATTTTTCAAAACGTCCAAGGCGCCATTCAGTCGGGGAAGTGAGTCGTCATGAATGTAGACACACTCACCGACCTTGGGTTCGGGTTGTGTATTTTTCCACTTCTGCTTTTTTTGGAGATCCTTTAGGTAGTCTTCCTTCCACCTTTTGCTGAATTGATGATGTAAGCTTTTTACCCTGTCCCATCGGTTTATAAGAGATAAATCCGCGTGATCCACTTCAGGGATAGCGAGGAGGGGGCTACCTCTGAGAAAGTGGCCGGGAGTCAGTGCGGTAAACTCGTTGGGATCCTGGGATAAAGGTGAGATAGGACGAGAGTTCAATACGGCTTCTACTCTTACCAAGAGGGTGGTAAATTCTTCAAAGGTTAATTTGTGGGCTCCTGCAGTCCTATTGAAGTGCAGTTTGAAACTCTTCACTGCAGACTCCCACAAGCCGCCCATGTGGGGAGCTCCGGGCGGAATGAATTTCCAATTGATGCCCTGGGGAGAGTATTTTGCGATTACTTCTTGAGAGGCAGTTTTCCTGAAGTCAACGAACTCCTTTTCCGTCGCTCTTTTAGCTCCAATAAACGTTTTGCCGTTGTCACTCATCATTGTGGCAGGATATCCACGACGTCCGACGAAGCGAGCAAATGCTGCGAGAAAGGCATTTGTTGTTAAGTCCGAGCACAGCTGAAGGTGGATAGCTTTTGTCACGAAACAGACAAAAACGGCCACGTAGCCTTTCAGTACGGTGTGAGAGCAAGGAGGCTTTTATTTGAAAAGGCCCCGTAAAGTCGACACCGGTAGTGGTAAAAGGCGGAGCGTATGTGCATCGTTCGGGGGGCAAGGCCGCCATGATTTGCGATCGCATTTGCTGCTTGTGGAGGGTACAAGTTTTGCACTGATGTATGCATCTCTTTATGAGGGGTTGAGTCGTGGAATATAGAGATCCTGTCTGAGGCATTGCTGCATTAGACGTATTTCGGCGTGGAGGAGAAGTTCCTGGAGGTACTCTATATAGAGGACAGCGAATCTAGATTTTTCTGGGATAATAACGGGATGTTTTTCATTGTAAGTCAACGTCGAATGAACTAATCTACCATGAACCCTGAGGAGCCCGTTTTCATCGAGGTATGGGTTGAGGGTTAGTAGAGAGCTTCTTTTATCAATGTTTTTTGCATTTTCCAAGCATGCTCTTTCGCGAGAAAAATATCGGGTTTGCGTTAACGTCACAAGTTTATTTTTCGTTTTTCGGAGATCTTCATGAGACAGAGAGGGAGTGTAAGCGGGTTTAATGCCTCGAATTCGGTCCTTGAGATTATTAATGAACCTAAAGGCATATGTCATAACCCTGAGGGCGCGAGGAAAAGAGGAAAATCGATCCAATACATCGGGGTCATCTTCAGCTGAGTGTAGTGCTTCGACTCGGCGCATTTCAGGCGGGTTGATGCTGCGGGTAGAAGGTTTTGGCCTGGCTTCGGGGGGCTGGGTCAGCCACGCAGGGCCATTCCACCACAGCGAAGAATTTCCCAAGTCCATGGGTTTGCATCCTCTTGTGCCCATATCTGCTGGATTGTCGCGACTGCCTACATGCTTCCAGGAGGCGCTTCCGATGAGACCATAATTTCAGCTGTTCGATTGGATACGAAAGTTTTCCCAACGTGGGGAGGCTTTTCGAGCCATGCTAACACAATTTCCGAGTCAGACCATATGTAAAGATTTTTAAGAGAGAGCTCGAGATGGGATTGTACGACGGCGATTAGTCGGACAAGGAGTAGAGCTGCACATAGTTCTAGTCTTGGAAGACTGGTAGTGCGAAGAGGGGCAACCTTGCCTTTCGCGACCAGAAGGTGGGACGACGTGGTGGCACCGTGGGTTGTTCGCAGATATATAGTGGCGCAATATGCCTTTTCTGACGCATCGCAGAAGCCATGCAGTTCAACCTGCTGGTTCGGGATGTAGTAAACCCATCGAGGTATCTTTATGTTTGAGATGTTGGGTACATTTTTTGCGAAATGCGTCCATTTAATGAAGCGGAGGGGCTTCACTGGTTCGTCCCAGCCGGTTCCGTCTATCCATAACTCTTGGAGTAAAATCTTGGCCTGAATCATAATCGGCGTAAGCCACCCTGCGGGGTCAAAAAGTTTTGCGACCGAGGAGAGAATTTGTCGTTTTGTACTAGCGGACGAGAGGGGTATTGAGTCCACTGTATACGAAAACGTGTCGGTTAGGGCGTTCGACTGTATGCCGAGAGTTTTGGTGTTGCTTGCTTTCTCGAATTCCAAAAGATTGGTGTCCAGCAAGTTCTCTTCTCTAATATTTTTTATAATACTGGGGTGATTGGCCGTTATTTTCCGTAATGGAAATCCTGCTGACGCTAACACTTGGATGACTTGGGAGAGAGATGTTTCAGCAGAGAGAATTTCATGGCTGCCAGAGAGAATGTCATCTACATATGTTTCTTTCATCAAAACAGGGACGACTTTGGGGAAAGTTTCTTCTACATCTTTGGCCAGTTGGTAAAGAGTACGTATGGCAAGGTAGGGGGCACAGTTCACACCAAATGTGATTGTTTTCAGACGATAGTCTTTTATGGGGCCGCTCGGAGATAAGCGAAAGACGATCCTCTGATAGTCTCTGTCGTCTTCGTGCATTATAATTTGACGATACATTTTCTCTACGTCTCCGTTGAAAACAAACTGGTATGTCCGCCACTTGAGAATCAGAAGCATCAGATCGGGTTGGAGGGTAGGGCCGGTATAAAGAACGTCGTTGAGCGCATGTCCAGATGCCGACTTCCTTGAGGCGTTAAACACGACCCGCACCTTTGATGTCTTTTTCTCGGGTTTGACAACTGCGTGATGAGAAAGATAAAATGAGACGCATTTACCTCCGTCAAATTTTTCATAGGAGCCGGTTTCCTCCATATGATCGAGGGTGAGGTATTCGTCTAGGACACTATCATATTGAGTCTTTAAATCCCCTTTCTTCTGGAGACTTCTCTCCATTCCAAGAAACTGGCTTAGAGCTGAAGACCGAGAGTGGGATAATGAGATTGACTCTGCGAAGCCGGGTTGAAACAGCAGCCTTACGATGTAACGACCGCTATCATCGCGTGAGGTTGTGGCTGCGTAAAAATTCTCGCAAAACTCGTCTTTTGGGGTTATTTGGGGTTTGGTGGGAACTTCCTCCAATTCCCAGAATTTTCGCAATAGAGTTAAGATCTTCGTTCGTCACTTCTGACACTTGCATGCAGAAAGAGTTGACCATCACAGGGGCTATACCGCTCAGAATCCATCCATCTGGTTTTCTGCGCTAGAAGATGGGGGAAAGTTTCTCAACGCCATTTTGGATGATTTGCGGTATTAGATCACCACCTAGGACGAGATCTATTTGCGAGGGGGAGTGACAGTTCGAGTCTGCGAGGTTGAGGTGGCCCGTTTTGCCTGAAGCTCGCTAGTGAGCTTAAGCGAGGGGAGCATTTTTGTTAGCCGGGGTAATACTATTGCCTCTGCACTTATTCTGGTTTTAAAATCGGGGGATACTAAAGTCAGAGAGCACAATTTGTTTGAGGTCTGAACTACCTTGCCGCCCATCCCTGATATTTCAAATCTAGAGGGTTTGAATGGGAGTTTGAGTCTATCTTGGGCTCTGGTCGAGATAAAGGTTCGTTCAGATCCCTGATCTACAAGCGCTCTGAGTTTGAAAATTTCTCCTCTATGCTCTACGGGTACGATAGCCGTGGGTAAAATTATTTCACAATCGTTTTCGGAATAAAACGATTAGACTTGGCTTTTCTGCGAGCATGAAAGGCTTTCATTCAGGGCATTGGCTTGATCGGTAGTATTACCGGGTGAGACTGTGGAATTCGTGGTCGTGGCTTGTGAGGCTGTCTTTTGCAATCGTGAGGGTTGTCTTTTCGGCACTTGAGATGTGTCTTCGTGAAGAACTGAGTTGTGCCGATCTTGACATTGATTGCAAGTTTGAGTACTGGAACAGTCTTTCAATATGTGTGACTGAGAGAGGCAATTGAAACACATATTGTTTTCTCTCAAAAACCTTCTGCGATCAGAGGTCGACAGCTTCCTAAATTTGAAGCGCACTTGTACATTGTCCGCTGCTCTGTCATATGAGACTGGGTGTGGGAGGTCGATTTATTTTGAAACGCATGTGACTGTTGGGGTTTAAATGGCTACCTAGTTTGAGGAGGAGTGAATTTACTTTTACTTGGGCGCCATTGATCAACTCTTTCTACCACTTCGTATCGCGTTGTGAGGACCAGTTGGGAAGTTCTCTTCTTGAGGTTAGAGATTGCTCCCACAACGTGACTGTATTTTCTGGGAGTTTAGAGGTAACCAGATAAATAAGTATGGGGTCCCAGTTATCTGTGGAGACTTGTTGCTTGGCGAGAATTTGAAGGCAATTATTTACCGACGATTGCAACCTTTGAATGTCTTCACTGTTTTCTGTGGTGATAGTTTTTAAGTTCATCAGGGCCCGTATTTGATTATCTACGACAACTCGTCTGTTCTCGTATCGGGCCTTTAGGGCTTCCCACGCTAAGGCAAAGTTGTCGTCAGTCAAGGGGAATTGATTGACTATTTGAGCTGCCTTTCCTTGGGTTTTGTATCTGAGGTGATACAATTTTTGCGCTTGGGAGAGTTTGGGGTGGTTGATATAAACGGCTGTGAACATGTCACGAAATGAGGGCCATTTTTCATAACCACCATAAAATATTTCGGTATCGCAGGGAGGGATTTTCAGCGAAATACCGGAGTTATCGAGTGGTCCTGGTGTGTCGGTAGGGTGCGCGGGGGCATTTGCTTGTTTAAGCAACTGAAGCTGGTCTTCGATCTGGGCTTTGGTGTCTTCATACGCTATGAGACAGGACCTGTATTTGCTGTTAGCAGATGTTGGAAAATCTTCGGGCAGGTCCTGATCTGGGGGTTCCACAATTTTATCGAAAGCGTGTTGGACTCTATTCCAGAATTTTTCTATGTTTGAGTTTTTTATGTTAAGTGAGAACTCAGTGTTGTCTTGGAGCGACGTCGACCTAAACCGAGCACAATATTCCATAAAATTGGCCGTTTCGGATGTAAATTTTTTGGGGGCAGACGAGATTTTAAATCTTTAACTCCCTGAGTTTTGGAGCCACCTTTTTTGGTTTCATCGTGACTAATTTTTGAGCTTTGTTTTATGACGCTTACAAATGAGAATTAACAAAAATTTAACTTCAGAGAGAAAAAACTTTTTTTTTTTTGAATAGAGAGTATTTGCTTTTAACTATGTGAGGGAGTTACGTTTAAATATTCACGTTAAATAGCAAGAGATAATAATTTTCAAAACCAAAAAAAGTTTTTAAGTTAAATTTATTTGAGGGTTAGACTGAGCAAATTTGACCACTGTGCTGCGTTTGCACTATATTTAATATGTAGTTTAAATATACGTGGGAAAAATTATGTGAGATATTTGTATATATCAGGCATTAACGTTAATTTGACGATCTTAACGTTAATAAACGAAACGAAGTGACTTCGTTCCGTTTATTAGCGTTGATTATCGTAACGAAATGATATCGTTTCGTTCGTTAAGCATGCCTGGTATATATACGTATTAAAAAGTATCTCGGGGGTAAATTATTATAATTTTGATACGTGAAATTAATTCGTATGAGATTATCTAAAAAGGTGTCTTTTTTTTTGTTTTTTGTTTTCGGTGTGACTTAGAGGAGTCTTATTTAGCTTCGATTTGTTGGACTGTAGAGGCTTTGAGGAGAGAGAAATTGGTAGCTTATCGAAATTCTTAATGGGGATTGAGAATTTATAGCGTGCAAATTTAATGCGAGAAAAGAGATATTACACGCACTGCACCACCCTTGTACCACTGTGCACGAGATTTTATTTCACCGCTTATGTCGATTTGTGTAATTATAATTATATAATTGCAACGTAAGAAAAACTTGTTTTTTTTTCCAATATTTGTTAAAATGGGGGCAAATCAGACGCTTGCAGAGGTTTTGCTATATAATTAATTGCCGACTAGAAATATTTTAATTTAAAATGAAAAAATTTTCAAAATATTTAGAGATTTGTCGCAATTAAAATTTAAGGGGTAGTTTTAACGAGTGTGCCCACTGTAGCTAACTAATGATTTTTTCTTATTTTGCTTTGCACATGTACCGTATTAAGTTGTACAATATGGGGTTATTGCTATATGTATATATATATATATATATATATGTATATATACGAATGGTATGTGCAAGTTTTGGTGGAAAATTATAACTTTTGCGGGAAATAATAATTTTTTGAGGATCAAATTGCCTTACTTTTTCCGATTTTATATATATTTCTTGTGTGGGTGTGTATTAAATCGCATTTAATACTCACAATTTTTTGGAAAATGGGTACTTATTGTGTCGCTGGTTCCTTAGTGGCGTCGAAGGACCACTGTTTAGGGGGTCAGTACAAAATTTACCTTCCTTTTTCTGAGGTGGGATGTAGCTGATGGACACGGTGGGCGCGAATATGGCTGCTGCGTTGATGTCGGGGGGATGGTGGCGATGATTATACAGCGGCGGTGGCGAATGCAGCTGCTGCTGGCTTAATTTCACGATGTGGGGGGAAAAATGGTAGTGTTTCCTTGCACAACCTGCAAGAGCAACTCGTTCCTTTCCTTTTAAGGAAACTACTTCCCACATACAAAGGCACTTGGTAAAGTTAAAACGAGTTATCACTTTTAATGTGTGGACGGTTTTCAATTTAATTTACAATTTGCAATACAATCACCCCTATCATGCATTTCGATTACGTTCCCGCTCTACGCTCCGCCGGAGTCGAAAGTAGGTATCATGCGTTGCAATTGGATTGAAAGAAGAAGAGTAAGAGCTACAACTCTTTCGAAATCAGCTGTTTGCCTTGAAATATGTAAAACTGGAACATAACAAAGCAAAATTACATAAATTAGTGCTGTTCAAAGAAAATAAATAAAAGTAAAATTTTTATATTGTTATTATTTTTATTAAACGTAAGTATGGAATCCTTATCCGCGGTGATATTACTGGTTGAGGAGGAGAGCAGCGCATATCAGAATGCTGTGGTGAGAATTGAAAGGAGAAGATTGCGAGATATGTGCGATCCGCTTTAAGATTTTTTGCGGAAGGCAGTTACCAGCATGGAGTTGGCACAGACTACAATGTTGGAATAGCACAGTCAACGGTGTCAAAGTGGCTGTCAATTTTTCCCGAAATAATGCAGCGGAAGCTATGCCCACAGTGGCTAAAATTCGAGCAAAGTGAAATAGAGAAGCAGGAAGCAAAACAAGATTTTTTTACGAAGGCTGGTTTCCCAGGTGTTATAATGTGCGTTGATGGCACCCACATAAAAATAATCAAGCCATCCGATGAACCTTTCCTTTATTACAATAGAAAGGATTTTATAGCATCAATGCTATGGTGGTGAGGATTGTATTTCATGAAATCAATTCAATTTATTTTTTTAGGTGTGCGATCACAAATTACGAATAAGAAGCATTGACGCTAGGTATTATGCAATCACGACGCTCATGTATGGGGATTGAGCAAGCTGAGGTGCTGTATGGAACGACGATATCGTGAAGGTGAAAGGAACACATGGCTGTTAGGTATTTAGTTATACATATATGTACGTTTCTTAGACAATTTAAAATAGTTATTTGCTTTTTTTCAAGGAGATGCTGGATATCCATTACAACCCTGGCTAATGACTCCGTATCGTTCCGTAATTCAAGGCAGCCGACAAAGTAATTATAACATGAAGCACTCCAAAACTAGAAATATTATAGAGCGGACGATTGGAGTTTTAAAGAACCGCTTTCGATGTTTGTTGGGAGCTCGAGAGCTGCATTACTCGCCTCAAAAAGCTAGTGAAATTATAAATGTAGCTTGTGCACTACACAATATTTGCATTTTCTACAAAGTAGAAGATTTGAATCCGATAGAATTTGATAATGAAAGCCGTCAAGAGGAAGAGGAACAAATCAATGACCCTGAATTTACTTCAACAGCATATCGTATTCGTGACAACATAATTTCTTCTTTTCAAAGTGTTCAATTTTATTTCAATATTTCATGTTTTTCTTTAAATTTAAAATTTATCTATGTTAATTTAAGAATTAAATTCAGTGCATATGACATTTTGTTACATAAAAAAATGGCACTCAGTTCATTTCTCAGGTTGCTTATTAAAGATAATACAAAAAAAAAATAAACAAAAATCAGGTATACAATTATTCCGAGTTTTCTAATTCATTAAAGATAATACAAAAACAAAAATCATGTATACAATTATTCCGAGTCTTCTCTATAGTTGGGATCTAGTTTTAGCATTCGAATTTTTATTTCCACCTTTTCTTTTAACAGGTTTTCCTTTATCTTGTTGTGTCGTTGCTGCTCTTGAAGCTGCTTTGCTGCAGTGTCTGCCATAACTTCTAGAGAGCGGTTCATTCGCCGGAAATATGTCACAGTTTCCTTCATTTTGCCATCGACAGCTTCATAATGATTTTTTCTTCGGCATAAAATTCTTTCTGGAGATCTTGTTGCTCCCTTAGTAACGATGCAGCGCTCTCCTTTTCTGTTCTGCTATCTCTGTTATGGCTGCTAGCTCTGCTGGTTCAAGGTACATCGTCTGAATGTGTCTGCGGCTTGTGTACTATCGCCATAATCGTAGGCATTCCTTATTCCACTTGTACACCTCTCCAACCCCGTTAAACGCACAATTTTCTCCTCAAGTGGACTTATACGTTGTAAACGACATTGCCCTCCCCCTGTGCTCATCATTTCCTTCTTATTGCTAGTCAGTTTGCGTTTGATATAGCACTTCCAGTCAATCCAAACCTGTAATGAAACGTTAGATTTTACAAATTCGTTTTCAATTCAATTAATACCTTACCTTTCTCCATGCATTAGAGTCTTTTGATGGTGGACCAAGTGCATTTAAATTAGATTCTACCTCTTCCCAAAAAGCCTGCACATCTTCCTTCGGACGCTGGTGGAAACCGTTGGCTATATCTGGCTTACTCTCCATCATATCTGCCAATTTTCCATATTGCTCTGGTGTTGTTGTTTTTGACCTGAAAGCATATCAAAAAACATCATTCGGGCGCAAAAACTGGAAATATCGTGAGTTTTACAACTTTTAAATACAAGTTTTACTTACATTTTAAGAAAATTAAAAAAAAATTACGCAAATTAATAAAATTTGTACAGCTAAATAAAAAAACAAAAAATTCTCCGCCAACAAAATTGCAACTTAGAAAAACGGAGCTACGATCGAAGTGCATGATAGGCAGAATTGTAAATTTCGAAGTTGAACTGAACGGAAACGAAACACATGATACCAAAGTTGCCAAACGGAGAAAATTTCAATCCAAGTCGAAATGCATGATAGGGGTGAATATTTCTTAGGTCACACCGGGATGGTTAAATTCTTCGATAGAATAATAAAATAATGAAAATGTCAAAACGATAGTAAATGTATGTATGTATGTACATAGTCACATCTGTCAACCCATTGTTGGGGTTGCCAGAGAGGTGAAATACGCTGGCGTGTTAGCGTACAATACAAACGTCTCAAATACTTAAATTTAATAAGGAATATGTACGTAATAGGATATACGTATTTGTACATGCAAATAATTCAAGATGCGTACTTATACGTAAAAGGTACATATGTAAATAAATTCAATATAAAATTCAGGTAAATTCATTTAAATTCATGTTTAGGTTTTCTTAAGCCTAATTTCTATTAAATAGAACAGTCGCTCAAACAGTAGGACCTATGCATGCATGTTTGCTAATACGCAAAAAATTATACGCAAATATGCAATACAAATACTATTTTATTGCTTGGGTCTAACAAAAATTTTAAACAAAATATATACATAACCATTAAAACATTATGCGCGTGGCCGCTTGTTTGCAAAGTATTTGTTTGGAAACGCGCAAATAAACAAGAGCCTCCTCTGATGTTGTTTCTCTGCTTGTTCAACAAATACTAAACGAAAGATAATAGTAATGTGTGTGAAGTGAAGGCGAATAATTATTTCACTAGCTGACGACCACTGATCTAAATCTTGTTGTCATATGTATGTTGTCATTGTATACATGATTTTTGTTTACACTTACTGTTTATGAAAATTGTTTATTTTTACGGGACTTTTCCAAATTGTTTATATTTTTATGTCTTTTCTTTTGTCAACCTCTTTGTAACTTTTTAGTCATATTCCCAATCAGTCGATCATACATGTCCATATCGTCGGCACAATGCCAAAGTCACGAATGTGCCGTTTTTGTTTAAACCAAATATTATATATGTCAAATTTTGCAAAGCAAAAACAAAAAATCTACATTTTTGAAAAAAAAAAAAAAAAATTAAAAAATTATTTTTCAATTAACATTACTTAGTGGTTTACAAAAGTAAACCTTCCAATAGTGGTTGAAAAATACAAAATTAAATCTCTATTTTTATACTCAGTTGAGCAGAGCTCACAGAGTATATTAACTTTGATTGGATAACGGTTGGTTGTACTGGTATAAAGGAATCGAGATAGATATAGACTTCCATATATCAAAATCATCAGTATCGAAAAAAAATTCGATTGAGCCATGTCCGTCCGCCCGTCCGGTAACACGATAACTTGAGTAAATTTTGAGATATCTTGATGAAATTTGGTAGGTAAGTTCCTGGGCACTCATCTCAGATTGCTATTTAAAATGAACGATATCGGACTATAACCACGCCCACTTTTTCGATATCGAAAATTTCGAAAAATCGAAAAAGTGCGATAATTCATTACCAAATACGGATAAGGCGATGAAACTTGGTAGGTGAGTTGAACTTATGACGCAGAATAGAAAACTAGTAAAATTTTGGGCAATGGGCGTGGCACCGCCCACTTTTAAAAGAAGGTAATTTAGAAGTTTTGCAAGCTGTAATTTGGCAGTCGTTGAAGATATCATGATGAAATTTAGCAGGAACGTTACCCTTATTACTATATGTATGCTTAATAAAAATTTGCAAAATCGGAGAACGACCACGCCCACTTTTAAAAAAAAAAATTTTTTAAAGTCAAATTTTAAAAGAAAAGTTAATATCTTTACAGTATATAAGTTAATTATGTCAACATTCAACTCCAGTAATGATATGGTGCAACAAAATACAAAAATAAAAGAAATTTTCAAAATGGGCGTGGCTCCGCCCTTTTTCATTTAATTTGTCTAGGATACTTTTAATGCCATATGTCGAACAAAACATTACCAATCCTTGTGAAATTTGGTAGAGGCTTAGATTCTAGGACGATAACTGTTTTCTGTGAAAAAGGGCGAAATTGGTTTGAAGCCACACCCAGTTTTTAT
The DNA here is from genome assembly GCF_040869045.1 of Eurosta solidaginis. Classification (NCBI taxonomy): domain Eukaryota; kingdom Metazoa; phylum Arthropoda; class Insecta; order Diptera; family Tephritidae; genus Eurosta; species Eurosta solidaginis. Next base: position 254,667,786 of record NC_090323.1, on the reverse strand, counting down.
ACACAGTCGACCGTCTGTCCTTCCGCTCGGCCGTTAATGCGATAACTTGAGCAAAAATCGATATATCTTTACTAAACTCAGTTCACGTACTTATCTGAACTCACCTTATATTGGTGTAAAAAATGGCCGAAATCCGACTATGACCACGCCCACTTTTTCGATATCGAAAATTACTAAAAATGAAAAAAATGCCATAATAATATACCAAATACGAAAAAAGGGATGAAAAATGGTAATTGGATTGGTCTATTGACGCAAAATATAACTTTAGAAAAAAACTTTGTAAAATGGGTGTGACACCTACCATATTAAGTAGAAGAAACTGAAAAAGTTTTGCAGGGCGAAATCAAAAGCCCTTGGAATCTTGCAAGGATAACTGTTCGTGGTATTACATATATAAACAAATTAGCGGTACCCGACAGATGATGTTCTGGGTCACCCTGGTCCACATTTTGGTCGATATCTCGAAAACGCCTTCACATATACAACTACCACCACTCCCTTTTAAAACCCTCATTAATACCTTTAATTTGATACCCATATCGTACAAACAAATTCTAGAGTCAGCCCTGGTCCACCTTTATGCCAATATCTCGAAAAGGCGTCCACCTATAGAACTAAGGCCCACGCCCTTTTAAAACACTCATTAACACCTTTCATTTGATACACATGTCATACAAACACATTCCAGGGTTACCCTAGGTTAATTTTACTACGAAGTGATTTTCCCTTATTTTGTCTCCATAGCTCTCAACTGAGTATGTAATGTTCGGTTACACCCGAACTTAGTCTTCCTTACTTGTTAACAATGTCTTACGCGTTTTTCTCAACACATCAAATATGCATATTCGTGACTTTGTCATTGGACCGACGATATGTGTAAGTCATACTTTGTTATTCATGTGTTCATATGTATGTTCTGTGTAACTAATTTTTGTTATTGTTTTGTCTTCAGCCCTGATGATGACTTCAGATTGAAGTCGAAATATAGGCCGAAATTAAAATATATGAATATAAAACAAACCAAGAAGAAGTTTTATTCTTAAACGGCGGCCTTTCAGCTGAACAAATCTAATTAATAGGAACTTCAAATAACAAAAAAAAAAACTTCTAAAATTTAAGCTAAAGCTATACAAAGAGAATCTTGTTTTTTGTTTTCTTTCTGTCCATTATAAATCAATAAATACAAGGCGCGATAACCTCCGAAGAGATTTAAGGCCAAGCTTCTGTTCTAAGCTTCTGCGTCTTGCTCCTTTCAGTTTTTTCTACAAATTGGCGGGACGGGACCTTCATGTTTTACGCTGACTCCGAACGGCATCTGCAGGGCAGATAAGTTTTCACTAAGAAGCTTTTCATATGAGCAATACACTCGGAGTGTTTGCCAAAGCGCTGCCGAGGGGCGACCCCGCTAAGAAAAACTTTTTGATAATTGAAAAATTTGTTCCTAAATTTTTGATGTTGCTTTGCGCGGGAATTGAACCCATGATCTTTGCTGTGGTAGGCGAAGCACGCAACCACTACACCACTGCGTTCCACTATAGCTTTGTTTAAATATTTGGGTTAAAATTTTAACTTTTTGACAGCAAATACAAAGTCGTGTGTCACTCGACACTGAGCCACGTGACAATAGGCTGATGAAATTATTATATTTCTTGCATATCTACTCTCTGGCTATGGTAGCGCAATATAGAAGCACGCATAAGATAGCTTGCAATTTAGGTGCATAAATACATATATATTGTAATGAATTTACTTGCAAATCCTCGTATTTGCCCTTCTGCTAAGTTCGAATCACTAAACTGTTGAATAAATAACTCCAATATTGAATAATGGAAAAATGGCCTTTATTAAAGTACTTCGCAATAACACTTATACTTTGCAACTAGCTTGCTTAACAACCAAACTGATTGATAGTTCAAATGACTCTACTATTGCCCGACAGATTGCGTGCTTAATCAATAACTGCTTGATAGCTCAACTCAAACTGAATACCAGCGCCTCTACATTTTCTGCCTTTTATACTCTCTGATTTTAACGTTCGCATCTTCTAAGCGCTTCCATTTCCAGAATCTACTAGTTGCCATCAGCTCTCAAACTTCTCAGCTGTAACTACAATTGCACGACTTTATAGCTTCTCTCATTGCATACTTTCAGGAGTATCTCAGATATATGCATGTGTTTGTGCATTGATTCTCCGCTGCTCGTATACGTACATGGTACATATGTGTAGACACAATTATTGTTTCGTTTATGTAGAGACATAATGATTGATCTATGGATGTGCATGATATCACTGTTTAGCATCGGCTTAGAGATAGCAGCACCCCTTAGTTTTGCTAATATTCGTAACAATATTATATGTATGTCTTTAAGAGAACTTGATCAGTGACATTGAATTTTATAGTAATCCAATTGCTGAGTGGATAGAGGCATCTGCAAAAACACCAGTATGAATACAGTTGAAAAGCTTGCTGATAAGGAAGTGAAATTCAGATAACATTACGAAATTGCCTGATGATGATTACGTGGCGGTTTTCGAAATGGTACCATCGCCATATGCCAGTAAATGTTTCTTTCTTCCTTTTCAGTTGCTCTTAGAGAAACATAATAATTGAATATACAATTATTATAAGCCGGTGTTAAGCTCATAAATTCTTAAATAAAATCCAGAAGCATTACTAGTAATCATCGCGATGTGAAAGTTTCAATAAGAAACATTTATTTAATAAATCTAGTATAGGTTAGGCTAAAATGGCTACCCTGTGAGGACCTCACATAAACTGAATAAGTCTTGTAAGCTAGCTTACAAAATAATACACTTCCAAGGGCATAAAATCCGAGTTTTTCGTCCAATTTTCGTCGAACTAGTTTATTATTTTTCCTATAAATTTGCGGAATGGGCCTACATGTTTTCTGCCGACTCCAAACGGTATCTAAAAGCAGATGAATTTTTGTTGAAAAGCTTTTCATTACAGAAATACCGAAACTCGCAGCGTTTGCCAAACCACTGAGGAAGGAGGGTGAGCATTAAAAACATTTTCTAAACTATTTTGATGGTGATTTTACTGGGACTTGAACCCAGAACCTTTGGTGGGATAGGCGAGCACGCTACCTGCACACTCAAAGTAAAGTCAAAGGTCTTAACAATATTTGTAAAAGGTTGTGTTCAAACTGTAACTCGAAGATGACCAATTGCTTACACAGATCTGCCATCGAAAAAACTTGCTTTAGGACGCATGTCGAGACTCAAAGCATAAGCGTCTACATCAAGCTTAAATTATTTTAAATGGTAACCAAAAAAATTGAATAAGACATGACCAATCATAAGTCCACTGTCTACAAAACGTATGTGTATGTATCTTAATATGGTTATGCGTGTTTGTAATTTCATAGGAAATTGGAGAATTTATTTATGGATGTGTTTATAATTTAAATTACTTTTGGTAATATTTAAATACGAATAACTTTATATGACAATTTAACATTGAGGCAATAAACGAATTTGATTTAAATCAAAACATTTAAGGTTTGTTCGAAACCTCAAGTACATTTTAAATTTTCATATTGAATCTGTTTGTGTATTTCGTAAATATCAGACATTGGGCATTAACTTTAAATGAAACGATGCACATGCCGCCATACAAATATTCCTGTGCGAGGGTGTTTGAAGATGTGCCTCTCCGCCAGTGTAGTATAGACCACATTATGTCCGTGAAATTTTCCAAACATTTGCTGTCCAGTATTGACAAGTACGACTGTTATTTACAATTTACATACATTTATAAATAAGCACTGATTTACAAGCACATTGAATGCGTGCTAAATTGTTCAAACTTTTCTGTTCCACTTCCGTTTCGATGATTAATATTTCACCCAATTAAATTTTATGAACTTTATTAGATTTTTGTTCGTTTATGTTCTGACTTACATATGTTAATTAGTTAGCGACGAAAATTTTCTTGACATTCGAAGTTAGTTTTGCTCTTCTATAAGTATACGCTTTTTAAATTTAGTAGTAAGTATCTAATACCGTCTTATAGTACTCATGAAACTTGTGTCTTTGTCGTAGTGCAACTATTGACGACGTGCTTCATGGTGAGTTACTTACCGTCCGTTGTTTGCTCATCCGTTTCCTTTTACATAGATTTGTATATACGTTTGGATTGTATGTCTATTCTAGTCTCACGTAATAAGCGATAATAAATATAATTATCTGTATTTAATTAGCGAGACACGTGTGTTTGTTTTTGTTATTAATATTACAAAAAATTACAAAGTTTAGTAACCCTCGCCGTTTGTAAACTTTGAAATTTTTGTCTAATATTGATAATAATTATATAAAAAAAAATAATATAAAAAAAAATTAATAAGAAATTATATTAAAAAAAAAAAAAAAAAATAAAAAATTATATAAAAAAATAAATAAATAAAAAATTAATATAAAAAATAAATAAATATAAAAAAAAATAAACCTAGGGGAACCCTAGAATGTGTTTGTATTACATGAGTATCAAATGGAAGGTATTAAAGAGTATTTTAAAAGGGAGTGATCCTTAGATCTATAGGTTGACGCCTTTTCGAGATATCGCTATAAAGGTGGACCAGGGGTGACTCTAGAATGTATTTGTATGATATGGGAATCAAATGATAAGTGTTAATGATTGTTTTAAAAGGGAGTGGGTCTTAGTTGTATATGTGAAAGCGTTTTCGAGATATCGACGAAAATGTGGACCAGGATGGCCCAGAACATCATCTGTCGGGTACCGCTAATTTATTTATATATGTAATACCACGAACAGTATCCTTCCAAGATTCCAAGGGCTTTTGATTTCGCCCTGCAAAACTTTTTCATTTTCTTCTACTTAATATGGTAGGTGTCAGTCACAGCCATTTTACAAAGTTTTTTTCGAAGTTATATTTTGCGTCAATAAACCAATCCAAATACCATGTTTCATCCCTTTTTTCGTATTTGGTATATAATTGTGGCATGTTTTTCATTTTTCGTAATTTTCGATATCGATAAAGTGGGCGTGGTCAGAGTCGGATTTCGGCCATTTTTTACACCAATACAAAGTGAGTTCAGATAAGTACGTGAACTGAGTTTAGTAAAGATAATCGATTTTTGCTCAAGTTATCATGTTAAGGGCCGAGCGGAAGGACAGACGGACGAATGTGTATAAAAACTGGGCGTGGCTTCAACCGATTCCGCGCTTTTTCACAGAAAACAGTTACCGTCCTAGAATCTAAGCCTCTACCAAATTTCACAAGGATTGGTAAATTTTTGTTCGACTTATGGCATTAAAAGTATCCTAGACAAATTAAATGAAAAGGGCGGAGCCACGCCCATTTTGAAATTTTCTTTTATTTTTATATTTTGTTGCACCATATTACTGGAGTTGAATGTTGACATAAGAGTTAAATCACGTGAACTGGACCCCCCATTTACCACTTGATCACAGAAATAAAGTCCATGTATTTTTTTCATAAGTAGGTACCATGAAAAATTGAACCCCAAAATATTTTTAAAAAATTTTAATTTTAAGGGTACTTTTTTTTTTAAAGAAAATTTTTGGTACTTTTTGTTCAAAAATTAATTATAAATCAACCGTGAAAGATAAATTGATGAAACTCTGAGGGTATATTTTTAAACGTTCATATTTTATTAAAATATTTTTATCTTAAAAAAATTTTCTTATTATCACATTTTTAATTAACTTTGAAATTTTTAAACGAAAATTTAACTGACTTCGCGGCCTCAGAATTGATATTCTTTTTATCAGTTACATGCGATATTTATTTAATATTAATATTCCAAAAGAAAATTTTGATGATCGCTATTAGTTTAAACAATATGAATTTTTTTATCACAGCACCTCGCACGCTAGAACTAAAAATTGGTTTAGTTTGTATCCTCGCGACGATTGCAACACAGTCTGTCGCGTTTGCGCGTGGCGCCTGGCACCCACGCGCTGTGGTAAACATTTCACATTGTTTTTGTTTTATACTGCAACGTAGCATGTCGTCTGGTCGCGCACCGTTTTAGCGTGCGAGGTGCTGTGATAAAAAAATTCATATTGTTTAAACTAATAGCGATCATCAAAATTTTCTTTTGGAATATTAATATTAAATAAATATCGCATGTAACTGATAAAAAGAATATCAATTCTGAGGCCGCGAAGTCAGTTAAATTTTCGTTTAAAAATTTCAAAGTTAATTAAAAATGTGATAATAAGAAAATTTTTTTAAGATAAAAATATTTTAATAAAATATGAACGTTTAAAAATAAACCCTCAAAGTTTCATCAATTTATCTTTCACGGTTGATTTATAATTAATTTTTGAACAAAGTGTACCAAAAATTTTCTTTTTAAAAAAAAGTACCCTTAAAACTAAAATTTTTTAAAAATATTTTGGGGTTCAATTTTTCATGGTACCTACTTATGAAAAAAATACATGGAGTTTATTTTTGTGATCAAGTGGTAAATGGGGGGTCTAGTTCACGTGATTTAACTCATCATTTACTTATATACTGTAAATATATTAACTTTTATTTTAAAATTTGACTTAAAAAAAATTTTTTTTTAAAAAGTGGGCGTGGGCGTTCTCCGATTTTGCAAATTTTTATTAAGCATACATATAGTAATAAGGGTAACGTTCCTGCCAAATTGCATCATGATATCTTCAACGACTGCCAAATTACAGCTTGCAAAACTTCTAAATTACCTTCTTTTAAAAGTGGGCGGTGCCACGCCGATTGTCCAAAGTTTTACTAGTTTTTTGTTCTGCGTCATAAGTTCAACTCACCTACCAAGTTTCATCGTTTAATCCGTATTTGGTGATGAATTATCACACTTTTTTGATTTTTCGCAATTTTCGATATCGAAAAAGTGGGCGTGGTTATAGTCCGATATCGTTCATTTTAAATAGCGATCTGAGATGAGTTCCCAGGAACGTACATCCCAAATTTCATCAAGATACCTCAAAATTTACTCAAGTTATCGTGTTAACAGACGGACGGACGAACGGACATGGCTCAATCGAATTTTTTTTCGATACTGATGATTTTGATATATGGAAGTCTATATCTATCTCGATTCCTTTATACCTGTACAACCAACCGTTATCCAATCAAAGGTAATATACTCTGTGAGCTCTGCTCAACTTGAGTATAAAAACGAAAAAGCGGAAAACAAAAGAAAACAAGAAGGGGAAAATCAAGGGGCGGGGGCTCTGGGTTGATTGCCTGAAAAAAAAAACTTAAATTTTTCATAATTTTCTGGCGTATAGGGGCAGCCCATGACGTAATAAAATCAGACAGGTAATCTCCGTAGTAGAACAAAAATTTGACAGCCCTCATAATCCGGTCATGAATTTTAAAGTAGTAGGAAGGTGGAATTGTTGGTACTATTTTGCTACTTATTTACCACCTTAGCAATTTAATGTGCGGAAAAGAGTAATTCGATATATCTCCACATTGGAAACGGGTATGTGACAAAAAAGAGATGAACAACAGAGGAAATAGGAAGAAAAGTAGAGGAAGTTGGAGGGAAGCCGGAAAAGTAAAGAGAACAAGAGGATTATGGAGAGCGAAAGTAAGAATAGAATAAGGGTAATGGTTTCAGACAATGTAGTAAAAGAGGTTAAGAGGAAGATTTAGAGTAAGGATAAGATTAAGAGTAGTAGTGAGAGCTAGACTTGGATAAGAGCAAGAGCGGGAAGAATAAGAGGAAAAGCGGGAAGATTTCCGGAAGAATGAATGAGCCGATTAAGGTAAACTAGAAAATACAGACGGGAGAGGAAATAAAAGAAGAATAGGGTTAGACAGAGAACAGGCTGGTGGATAGATAGAGAAAGTCAGAACAATGTCTGTCAAGTTTGATCCTACAACTGGTAGTTTTTCATGTGTATCTCAACGTTTCCAGGGTTAGCCAGAGCTGTTTAAAATAAAGTTATCATAAGCCAAATATTTTTGTTTGGCATCAGGTAAATCTATAAACTGTGATATGTTGAACCATGGTTGCTATAATACCTCTGCCGCAATATATATGTGGGGAACCCTGTAAAAACTTCTTTACACTCATTACATTTATTATATTTTGACATTCTCTTTTTGCAATGTTTGTTGTTTTTGTAAGCTTACAGTTAGCTAAACTGAACATTTTTGTTCATTTGATATTTGTACACGCGCTGATTATCTTTTTACGAAAATTAAAGTTAAGGTTAGCAATATTGAATCGATTTTTTATTTGCTGGAAAATTATCTACTTAAGTGTTTCATCAGGCCAGACCACCATATTGAGCAGTACTCCCACCTATATTTACACCAGCCACCTATTTGTACTCAATGAGCTTGGTTTACATAGATAAAGGTTGGTTCTCGGGACAATATACCGTCAATCCCGAGTTTTCGTATCCGCAACTTCATGAAATTGTTTCAGACCGTCAATCATCTCAATCACGCCAGCAATATGTTTCCATATTCCTTAGTTGTGGAAAATGTGATACTTTGCAGACCCAGCCATTCAGTATCGCTGACTAAAACTTTTCCATTTCTTATTAGGAAAAGGAAAAAAAACCCTTCCACAAAAGGAAATAACGACCACAGGCGTTAATTTCCTGTACATTACTTCATATTTCAGAAAGGCATTAATTGAGTAGTTTTTATGATACCGAAAAAATCAATGCTGCAGATAAGTCAAGAAGCAACATTTGAATTTATGAGCGCGATTATTGTCAAATGTGACTCCACTTAATGTTTGATTTAAAGTTCATATTTCGTTCATAAGTACCGGCAATCGGGCTATATTTGAGTTACAATTTTAGAATATAGAAATTTACAAACACAAAAGACTAAGGATGCAATTTGAAGCCAGAAAATTATTAAAAACGCAATACAGCGTATACAACTTTCACTTCTTCGAAATATATGTCAAACTTGTTGGGATTTTCCCTACAGGGCACGTATGTACGTTGTACATAGTACCTCATATAAGTATACACTACTATATTTGTTTGTTATTAAAGACAGCTGGTGGCCAACAACAATTGAGTTTTGTGCTTCTAGCAATATTGTTCTATGTTCACACACACAGCATATTGCCTCACCGCACATAGACACGTGCATAACAAAACGCCACACTTGGCAAATAACTGATGGATATTATGTCCTCTGGTTGCTTTCTGAATGTCTCAACGTGTCCACCAAAGAACAGTGCGCCATCATCACAGCTACAAACATACAAATAGTACATAAATATGCATGTAAATCAAAATAAGCGATGTATGCCAACTAGTAACTACAACTATAAATTTGTAACATGATGACGATGCAGATACATACGAATACCAATGTGGGGCATCTTAGGGTTAGTGAGCGCGTGCTCAGACTTTTCAGCACGCAACCTTACTTACTTACTGTAAAAAACTTACATTTACTTAAACGTTCAACGTGGCTAGATGTAGTTTTGCTGAAGTTGGTGATTTCATTACTTATGCTCGTCGTCAGAGTCATCATCCTACATAGATAAGTATGAATGTTCGTATGTACTTGCCCTTCGCTACCGCCATTAGAAAATATTTTTATTGCATTTTTGGTGTGTCATGGAATCATTTTGCTGCAAGCGTTTTTATATTAATATAGTTGTCCGTTCATAATCTTTTCGAAATTTGCATTCGTTTGCCCTGTTTACTTAAGGTCAGCGATTTTCTAATACTTTAGCTGTTTCTTTTGAAATGTTGAAATGAATTCGGGAATTAAATTGTCATTCACTTAATGTTTTTTTTTATGGAGATGGGCTTCGTTTTTGTTTTTAGTTGAAAATGTTTGATGATAGTTTTTTTTTTTAGTCATTTTGGAGTAAAATAATAATAAATATATAAATCTAGGAATCCTATATATATAAATAAGTAATGACAAATAATTTGATATATGCACGAAAATTTGCCTCTTTTTAAAAGTGTCTAGGGTAACGAAAAGAACCAAATAAGGATGACAGAAAATCTTTCCAATATATGCTTAGCTTGATTAACGCAAAAATTAAAAAAGAAAAAAAAAAATAGTAGAAATAATAAATAATAGAAAAATAATAGAAAAAAAATAAATAATAGAAGAAAAAAAAAAACGAAAAATTAAATAATAGACAAAAAACTTCACGCGAAGTTAGCGTGCCACTTTTCGAAAACCACCTTAGACACCAGTTAAGAATATAATTCTTTCATGTGAATTTGCCGTAAATTTGCCGTGACTTATCCATGAAACATAAAAATTTGCCGCGGCCATGTTTAGTGAAGGTAGTCACGTGAAGTTAGCGTGCCACCCTCAGAAAACCACCTTAGCGATCAACTAGGAATATAATTCCTGCACACGAGTTTGCCGTAAATTTGCCGTAGATAAGTGGCATATTTTTTAAATTCCAAAAAAAAAAAATTTATTTTTTTTATGGTGCACCGCCAAATTCACGTGAAGTTGGCGTGCCACCCTATATTTTTTTCTAAAATATGGCCACGGCAAATTTTTTTGTTTCACGGATAATTCACGGCAAATTCACGTGCAAGAATTATTGCCTAGCTGGTCTCTAAGGTGGTTCTCCGGGAGTGGCACGCTAACTTCATGTGAAATGTTCTAAAATATGCCGGGGCAAATTTTTTTGTTTCGCGGATAAATTACGGCAAATTCACGGCAATTTTCCCAATAGGTAATTTTTTTCCACGTAAAAGTGGTCTTGCCAACTTCAGAGAGGTAATAATAATATTAAAACCAAAAGCAAAAATTAGAAAAAAAAAACTTTTAAGTAATAAATTGCAAAAAAAAACATTAATTTAACAAAAACCAAATTTTATTTTTGGGGCTATCTCTAATATACATCTATAATTAGGAGATTATTAATACCAAACCTATTTTTTTCCTCCATTTCCGAGCAACTTTTTTAAAAAACCTATATCACCACTGCTATTAAGAACCTCTATTATAACGTTAGCTTAATGTGAAAATGTGCTAAGTCACTTTTTTTTTTTTTTTTTTTGAAAAAATAGCATTTTAATACAGTTTTAAAGCTGAATTCAAAATAACGTGTATGTGAGGTTGACAATTGGGTTAGAGAAGCTATATTTGCGCTGGGAACCCCTTGAGAGAGTTTCCTACACAACCCCTTTCAATTGGATTCAACCAATTGAGACATACATTTGGTGTTTGATAAATGCTTTGTGCTGACCATAATCTACTTCAATTCTTACATGTCGATAACTACATACTTTGTTACATACTAGTTAAAAATAGAAAACACTTCAAGCTTAAATTTATATAAGCTAGTTATAGGTTCATTGATAGCATAATTCGTTTTATTAGTTATTTAGATAAAGAATTATGCCGAAGATCACGCATTGGCATATATGGAATGAACAAATTTGATAAATCAGAGCAATTCATGTTAAAGTCAAGCATGAGTGAGATTAAAGTTCTTCTGTCATGCAAAGCCTGAAGACCAAGCAATTTTGCCTGCTGGTATATGATGGGAGGCCGTCTGGCCAGTGAAGCATACGTAAAGCAGTTTTTGTAAAAATTGTTTGAACTCTCTCAATTTTATAGGAGTTAGATTCATGGAAAGGATTCCATATTATTGAGCAATATTCAAGATCACTTCTGACCAAGGATATATATAGTGCACTCAACGTCATAGGGTCCTTAAAGTCACTGGTGTTAAGTCTGCTGAACCCAACCATTCCAACAAATTTTGAAACATCGAAGTCAGTGGTACTAGAAAGAGTTTGGAGTTAAAAATTGCACTCAAGTCTTTACTCTCTTGACAACGATTAAGAGATTTAGTATTTAGTTTGTAGATAAAGTATGTGGCAGTTGCCTTGTTGGAATAAAGCACAAACAGCATTTGTTTGAATTTAAATATAAATTATTGTCTGCGCACCATCCGGCAAAAGAGTCCAGATCAGAACCGTTATAAATAATTTGAGAAATAAATAGTATTTTTTGTGAAATATATAGTTTTAGTGCTTTATTTCAGTCATTAAGTTGAGGAGTGATGGGAAAACATATTGAGTAAAGTTGACTTAGCACATTTTCACATTTAGCTAACGATAAGATGAACGAGCCGGACCCTTGTGCATCTTGCGCAACCAACATAAAAGTCTCTTTATCAAATATCAACAGAAATCAGCTGTTCTATCAATCAATTAAAACTTACAGCGTGCGCTGCCATCTGGCGTATAATAGCAACTGCCGGTAATGCAGTGCAAATATTCACAATAGTGCCATAGTACAAATAGGTTTCTTTGTGTGCTCACACTCGTTTACTTTTAACAAATTATTTTAACAAAATATAGCTAAACAAAAGCACTACGGCCAAAATTGCCCAAATCTCGCTAATAGCCCGAACCTCCATATTTACAACCAAAATTTATTTATAGATTTGGATTCCAAATAAGAGCGAAAAAGGGACCCGTACATAAAAACAGCAATTAGAAATAATATATATGACTGTTTTGATTCCTTTAAACAGTCCTAGCAACATTTTTACAAAAAAAAAAAACAAAAAAAAAATATTTTGTGCAAATGTTGCGATGTTGCTGTTAACGTTTGTAAAACCATAATTATGTAAAGCTCAACACTCGGAAAATTATTTGATGCTTCGGCATGCGTTGCTACCATTTTTTGTTATTCTTGTTGTTATTGTGGTTGAACAGTAATTAGTTTTCTGGGTCAATTTGTGGTTTGATGAAATAATTAAAATACATTGTGCACTTCATCGCCCATTTTCCGTGTTTGTGTTGTATTCGATATGTATCTATGTAGTACGTGTATTTATTTTGATCTTTTTATTTAATGTTTTTTCTGTTGTTCTTAAGTGTAAATAAAGCTTTGGTTTTATGACACAATTTGCAATGAATGTTCACAAAAGTCGAGAAAAACTTAAAATTAAGTTTACTATGATGCTGCGCAGCCTCTTAAATCGGCACACGTTCGATTCGTTAAATTTAATTTTGACTGCAGTAAATTACTAATCTGAAAGTGTTGAAATTTCGAAAATTAAAGGGTGATGGAACTATATTAGTAAAAAACTGAGTTATGCTATGAAAATAATTAAAGTCTAATTCCCAAACATCCGATTTTGTTTTTTTGGTTGTACCGTTTGATAGGGTAAAAAATTTTCAAAGACAGTTTTTACGCCGTTACAAGTTCACCGCTTTCTTGGGGAACTTTTTCTGAGGCAACCACATTCTTGATGCTGCTTATGAACATGGAACCTTGGCATCATAGCCAAGTGCACTTTCCCGATAACACAGCGATCACTTCACTGAACTCAAAATCGGTTCAAAAATTTGCTAATATATGTGAAGAAATGACTTTAAAGATTGTTATTATATACGAAAAAAGATGCATAAAGATGCGCATCATCAACATTTTTGGAGGGAAAAGCGTGTTCTTTGTAACAAATTTTCACAAGGCGCCTATTTTCGCAGTTAAATAGGTTTGGACGTCTTTTGTCTATACAAACTACGCTAACACTCCTTTTTATGGGAAATATTATGCTATTAAGTTTAAGAATCATTCTTCCTTTAAATTTTCCTTATTTCTTGTTGAAATGTGGTGATTTATGACTTTTCTCTTGCTTCTTGTTTTAGTTTATTGCTTGCCTTTATCGTTTCTTGCGCCTTCTGTTGGGTCGTTTTGTTTTTTTTTGTTTCTTGCTTAATTTTTTGTTGTTTTATTTTTCCTGTCTAATTTTTGTTTTTTTTTTTTTTTTGTTTTGGTTTGCCGTGTTTTTTTTATTGCTTCTCCTTGTAGTATGTTTTTTACTTTGTTTTCTTTTTTCATTTATCCTTGTTCTTGCTCCTCACTTCTCGTTTTAGTTTACTGTTTCCTTTTCTTGTTTAATTTTATGGTTTTATTTTTGTTATTTCCTGCTTCTGGTTTAAGTATGTGGCTTAATTTTTCTTTCATCTTGCATTTTGTTAATTCTGTTTAGTCCTTTTTCTTCATTCTTCTTTTTTTCTTGCTGCTCGTTTTAGTTTGCTGTGCCTATTTTCTTGCTTCATTTTTATTTTCCTTGCGTCCTTTTTCTTGTATAAGTTTGTTGCTTCATTTCTGTCTCATCTTGCATCTATTTAATTCTGTTCAGTAACTCTTCTTGATTCTTGTTTTAATGTGCGACTTCAATTTTCTTATTTCTCAGCGCTTTTTTATGTTTGTTGGGCTAGCTCTTTTATTTAATTTTCTCATCTTTGTAGCTTCCTGGTTAAATTTTCCTGTTTTGTTATCTTTTCGATGTTATTGGTTTGTTAATATATTTGCTTTTATTTTGGATATTGTTTGACTTTTATTAGTTTAGTTTTCTTGTGTTACTGTACTGTTTTCTGTGTCATTATTCTTAGCTTCTCTTTCCCGTTTTAGCTTGTTTATTATTCACTTTCTTTGTATATTTCAACTCTTCAAAGTTAAAATTGGAAGCATCACTGCTACTTAAACTTGAAGTACGTTTACCTCAAACTGAAGTAAAGAACAAATTCTAAATTTATTTATGCATAAACAAAGTTGATTTGATTAAGCTTATTTATTCAAAGACCAGTTATGCTTGAGTTGGTATCAGCATTGGTTCGAAATATTAGCTAGTTTGATTTGAGGGGAAATAAATTTTTGATTAATGACATTCCAATAGAAAATTTATTTGAAATATACTTCTAACTTTGAACTTTTCATCATTACTTCTCACTTTAAAATTGTTCATCAAAATATTGCTTTTCGTTTTGAAAAATAAATTTTTTTAAATAATTTCAGTAATTAACTTAGTGCATATTTAGATAGTCCACTTTCTGATATACAAATATTTACGAAACCAACCCCCTAGAAAATTTCATGCTACACCCACGAATATCGATTTCAAATTTCATTTCATTATCAGATTAAATTTACTAATAAATCACTCTTAATTATATTACTACCAACCTAAAACTCATTTACACATAGTTACATACAATTTTTATTCAACACTTGCTAGCATAACTAAACATTTGTATGTAATTAGTTAACGCAAATTTACCACACTTTCATGCTTTCGCGTTCATGCCAATTCACGCATAACATGCCCTGTAACCATTTTTAAATTACCTATGGCTGACTGTTTTAATTCCATTTTTCATTGATGGTTTCAGAGCTTTGGTTGCTATAATAGCCATGAGTCGGCACATATGCCAACAAAAGTATTGATCTTCCCTAAATTCTTTTTTGTCGTCTGTACCCCTAACTGCATACTCAAGTATTTACTAAGACTAGTCTTCCTTTTGAAGGAACCGTTACAGCAATTCCTAGTGGGAAACGATGTCGAAATATATGCAAGTACACTGTTTTCTAGACAACGTTACACTGATTAAAATTCCATTAAAATATTTATTCGCCTTATTTATTCCTATTACACCAATCACAGAAAGTACCACTAAATAAATAAAATAAAATACCACTATTCAATGGGCGTTTTGTTGGCATTTTTGCTAATTATTGTTTGGCATGTGATGCGTACTGGAAAATTTCAATTTCATCGTCATTGTAAATGCCAACACTAACAGCAACGTCATCGATTTGATCATCATTTGCTGTTGATGGCGTCACCACATAATGTTTGTTCTGAGTTTTTGGTGGTTAAAGTTGCTGCGCGGAAATAATGTTGAGCACAAAAGCTAAAAAGTACTTCTTAGGTGGGTTGTATAATGTGTGTTTAAATTTAAAAGTTTAATGTGGTATAGCGAGTTAATCGGTTAAGCTGATATTCTCACATAGGAAATAGCCTTATTAAATGTATCATTATCGTATACGCAATCACTGAATAGCTTTTTTTGTTTAAATGGGAAAGAAAAATATATATGTAACTCACTGTCATATGATAGCACTCCCTACCGAAGAATGGTTAGACGATTTTAGATGCAATTTTGCGCGCAGATATCCAATAGCTTGGAAGGATCGACCGGTTACGGGTCCCACACCTCCTTGTAACAGTTACAATTGAAACATCTCTGTGATTCAGAACAGCGTGACAAATTTGGACGCGATTTGAAATGGAGAATGTCAGCAATCTCGATTTACAGACCAAGTTGTTGTGCTAAAAAATGGGGGGCGGTGGGGGGGGGGGAGGTGGTTTCAAGGGTATGAGGGAGTCCCATGCTCCTTGGAGACCCTACTTTTTAATAGTTCTTTAATCGTTATAATCGCAAGTCATATTGACTTACGTAGATCAGTTACACTGAATATATGGAACAGTTGGCAGAGGCACTATTCCCCTGGTCACAATATATTCTCAAATCGCTTAATTCGGCTGCCCCAATTCCGCCGGACTCGAATTTTTGTGTTTCCTATATACATTTTTGTTGTTGTTATTATTCATTATTATATTTCCTTCTGGACAGTAAAACTGTTTTTCCAGACTATTTTATAGTCACATTCCAATAAAATACGATATGACTTCCAGATAACTTTGGGAGTCGTTCAAGATTGTTGCCGGGATCAGTTTTAGATGTTTCGGAGATGTTTTTGGAGCTACATCGGTGTTGCTTTGGAGATATATTCGGGATCTAACAGGAATGTTTTGAAATAATTTTGGGTTGTTCTCAGGGTCATCTCAGGACTACTCCGGGATTATTTCTTCGTTAAAAAACAACGAATCCAGAAAGAAAAGTAGCATTCAAACAAAAAATACTTGAACTGACGTTAGATTAGTTAGATTCGTTTAACGGTAATTTTTCGAAATGTATTTGAAGTTTCTTTCATCATTAAAACTAACTTTCTTAACATTTTGGTGAAATAATTATTTTAAAGTTTTTGCCGTAATTGCAATTCACGCCGTTCAGTCCAATGCTTTTTTTTTAAACGCTAGACTACATTTTTCGCATTTTAGTTAATGACTCGAGTCGATCGAACTTTTATGCCACAGTCGTAATTGGTTTGTTTAGGTAGAATCTGACTAGCACAGAAGAAAAAGACTAGAGTTTAATTTGAAATGATCTTGGCAGGCTCTTAACAGTTTTTTATTTTAATTTGAATTAAAAATGCAAATTAAACCACTCACACCATCATCTTAACGCTGATGTACGTTTAGAAAAGTATTAGCTTTCACTTTTACTTAACTTATCCTTACTTAAACCCAATTAAAGTCACATTTTTTCGCTTTTTTGTTTTGCCTTTCGGTGTGCAATTTAACAAAAGTACATAAAATGACACACACTTTGCACCTACACAAATATTAGCTATGAAGACACCCTGCAGGAAGATTCTCCAATTCTTCTTTTGCTTCTGGCCAACTTCAAGATCTTCGTGCTAACTTTAATATGCACATCCCTGTTGCAGTCAGGTCATTTAGATTTCACGTGTAGACTTTCCCTGCATGGCTCTTAACTATTGTGCTTCTATATAAAGGTATACTAACCAAGAATCACATCTTGATCCATACATATACATTTGTATGTATATGTATGTGTGTATGCAGATATGCGAGTAATTGGTATGCAGCGTTCCACTCCTCCACTTTGATGGCTAAGTAGGTCATCAACACTAGAATGAGGTTTTTTTTCTACTTGCTACAACATAGTTTCCTTTCAAAGCTTTAAGCGCTTTGTGGCTGCGGCAGAAGAGATAATAGTGGATAGGGGTTACCTTTTTAATTACTTCAAAGAACTTAAACTTTAATCCGTTCAACAAGTTGAAAGGACTTAAATTATAATTAATTAAATTTTTTGTGTACTACAAATGGGGGCTTAAAACAAATAGTTTGGATTTAGGTGTAAATAAAAAGCTGTTTGAAGGAACATTTTTGGTAATTGGGAGAAAGTTTACAACAACTAAGGCATGTCGTGGCTGAATGCGTTTGTAACACTTCAACCATCGTATGAGTGCGGGTTCAAATCCCAAAACCAAAAAAGGTGCGAAAATGTTAAAGTAGAAACTTGTATATGGGGCTTCCATCCCATTTCGACCAATTTTGAACCCGACCCCTTTAGAATTGGCTGAAAGTTTTTCTTCTTTTTCTAGCTTACGAAAGACGTTTTTCAGAATTTTTTCAAATTTTTTCATCCAACTCAAAAAAAGTTATGAATTTAAAAAAAAAACACCGTTTTTGTTTTCAAAATGCTGTAACTTTTTAAAAAATTGACCGTTTGGGATCTTTTTTTTTTTTAAATTTATTTTAAACGTACTTTTCGGAAAAAATACAAAAAAATTTTTAAAGTTTTTTTTTCAGTTTTTCGAATTTCGCCATTTTTTTTTTTCATAAAAAACTTCAACCAATTCTGCAATCATCCCCACTAATTCCGGAGTGGGCTGATTTGTTTTTATATTTTTTTTTTATTTAATTGAAAAAAAATTTTCAAAAATAAAATTTTTTTTTTTATCAAATTTTATTTATATAACTAAAAAATGTAAGAAAATGATTTTTAAGTATTCTTTTCTTTATATATTAAGGTAATCTACGATTAAAATAACCAGGATTAATGACTGACACAGTAAACATGTAAGTTTTCTAAAAATAATGTAACATATATAAAGAAAAGAATACTTAAAAATCATTTTCTTACATTTTTTTGTTATACAAATAAAATTGAAAAAAAAAATTTTTTTTTTCAATTAAATAAAAAAAAAATCGGCCACTCCGGGATTAGTGGGGATGATTGCAGAATTGATTGAAGTTTTTTTATGAGAAAAAAAAAGTGGCGAAATTCGAAAAATCTCGAAAAACTGGAAACTTAAAAAAAAAAAAACTTTAAAAATTTATTTCTGCTTTTTCCGAAAAGTACATTGAAAAACAAATTTAAAAAAAAAAAGATCCCAAACGGTCAATTTTTTAAAAAGTTATATCATTTTGAAAACAAAAACCGTGTTTTTTTTTTAATTCATAACTTTTTATGAGTTGGATGAAAAAATTTGAAGAAATTCTGAAAAACGTCTTTCGTAAGCTAGAAAAAGAAGAAAAACTTTCAGCCAATTCTAAAGGGGTCGGTTCAAAATTGGTCGAAATGGGATGGAATACCCCATATACATCTAATTTCAAAAAAATTCCAGAAGCTTAAATTTGGTTCTGAAAATTTAAGAATAAAAAATTTTGTTTGTGAAAAGTGCTGGAAGTCGTGGATTCTTTCTCGAAGCATTTTGGTATATATATATGCTGTTTTGATATGATTTCTTATAAAGATGTGATAGATAGCTCAGTAGGTAGAGCAAGCTACCAGCATCCTTGGCTTGTCGGCTCGAAACTAGGCCACAGACCACTAGATGTTTCTTTTTTTATAACTGCAAGAAGTGTAGTTTGAAATTGAAACCCAACTCTTTGCACGCTTTGCCAGGAAGACCGGTATAATCTACAAAACTTTTAACTATATAGTAAACTGCAAGAGTGTGATGGATAATTACAAACTAATTCTTTTTACCCGAACTGGGCTGTCTGTTTTGTTACAAGAACTCTGCACTCTGTTTACCCTTAATGAGATGCTTTAACTAATTACTCATAAATGCTTCAGCATATTTTCGCGCTCTATTTTTATACTCAGTTGAGCAGAGCTCACAGAGTATATTAAGTTTGATTGGATAACGGTTGGTTGTACATATATAAAGGAATCGAGATAGATATAGACTTCTATATATCAAAATAATCAGGATCGAAAAAAAATTTGATTGAGCCATGTCCGTCCGTCCGTCCGTCCGTTAACACGATAACTTGAGTAAATTTTGAGGTATCTTGATGAAATTTGGTATGCAGGTTCCTGAGTACACATCTCAGATCGCTATTTAAAATGAACGATATCGGACTATAACCACGCCCACTTTTTCCATATCGAAAATTTCGAAAAACCGAAAAAGTGCGATAATTCATTACAAAAGACAGCTAAAGCGACGAAACTTGGTAGTTGAGTTGCGCTTATAACGCAGAATAGAAAACTAGTAAAATGTTGGACAACGGGCGTGGCACCGCCTACTTTTAAAAGAAGGTAATTTAGAAGTTTTGCAAGCTGTAATTTGGCAGTCGTTGAAGATATCATGATGAAATTTGGCAGGAACGTTACACTTATTACTATATGCCTGTTTAATAAAAATTAGCAAAATCGGAGAACGACCACGCCCACTTTTTAAAAAAAAATTTTTTAAATTCAAATTTTAAAAGAAAAGTTAATATCTTTACAGTATATAAGTAAATTATGTCAACATTCAATTCCAGTAATGATATGGTGCAACAAAATACAAAAATAAAAGAAATTTCAAAATGGGCATGGCTCCGCCCTTTTTCATTTAATTTGTCTAGGATACTTTTAACGCCATAAGTCGAACAAAAATTAACCAATCCTTTTGAAATTTGGTAGGGGCATAGATTTTATGGCATTAACTGTTTTCTGTGAAAATGGGCGAAATCGGTTGATGCCACGCCCAGTTTTTATACACAGGCGTCCGTCTGTCCTTCCGCATGGCCGTTAACACGATAACTTGGGCAAAAATCGACATATCTTTAATGAACTTAGTTCACGTGCTTACTTGAACTCACTTTATCTTGGTATGAAAAATGAACGAAATCCGACTATGACCACGCCCACTTTTTCGATATCGAAAATTACGAAAAATGAAAAAATGCCATAATTCTATACCAAATACGAAAAAAAGCATGAAACATGGTAAGGTAATTGGATTGTTTTATTGACGCGAAATATAACTTTAGAAAAAACTTTATAAAATGGTTGTGACACCTACCATATTAAGTAGAAGAAAATGAAAAAGTTCTACAGGGCGAAATAAAAAACCCTTAAAATCTTGGCAGGTATTACATATATAAATGAATTAGCTGTATCCAACAGATGATGTTCTGGGTCACCCTGGTCCACATTTTGGTCGATATCTGGAAATCGCCTTCACACCACTCCCTTTTAAAACTCTCATTAATACCTTTAATTTGATACCCATATCGTACAAACTCATTCTAGAGTCACCCCTGGTCCACCTTTATGGCGATATCTCGAAAAGGCGTCCACCTATAGAACTAAGCCCCACGCCCTTTTAAAATACTCATTAACACCTTTCATTTGATACCCATATCGTAAAAACATATTCTAAAGTCACCCCTGGTCCACCTTTATGGCGATATCTCGAAAAGGCGAACACCTATAGAACGAAGGCCCACTCCCTTTTAAAATACTCATTAACACCTTTCTTTTGATACCCATATTGTACAAACAAATTCTAGGGTCACCCCTGCTCCACCTTTATGGCGATATCTCGAAACGGCGTCCACATATGGAACTAAGGATTACTCCCTTTTAAAATACCCATAAACACCTTTCTTTTGATACCCATATTGTACAAACAAATTCTAGGGTTACCCCTGGTCCACCTTTATGGCGATATATCGAAACCGCGTCCACCTATGGAACTAAGGATTACTCCCTTTTAAAATACTCATTAGCACCTTTCATTTGATACCCATATCGTGCAAACGCGTTCTATAGTCACCCCTGGTCCACCTTTATGGCGATATCTCGAAAAGGCGACCTATACAACATACAACATACAACCTATATACAACAACCACCACTCCCTTTTAAAACCCTTATTAATACCTTTAATTTGATACCCATATCGTACAAACATATTCTAGAGTCACCCCTGGTCCACCTTTAGGGCGATATTTCGAAACGGCGTCCACCTATAGAACTAAAGCCCACTCCCTTTTAAAATACTCATTAACACCTTTCGTTTGATGCCCATATCGTACAAACAAATTCTAGGGTTACCCCTGCTCCACCTTTATGGCGATATCTCGAAACGGCGTCCACATATGGAACTAAGGATTACTCCCTTTTAAAATACTCATAAACACCTTTCTTTTGATACCCATATTGTACAAACAAATTCTAGGGTTACCCCTGGTCCACCTTATGGCGATATCTCAAAATGGCGTCCACCTATGGAACTAAGGATTACTCCCTTTTAAAATACTCATTAACACCTTTCATTTGAAACCCATAGCGTACAAACGCATTCTAGAGTCAACCCTGATCCACCTTTATGGCTATATCCCTAAATGGCATCCACCTATAGAACTATGGCCCACTCCCTCATAAAATACTCTTTAACGCCTTTCATTTGATACACATTCCAGGGTTTCCCTCGGTTCATTTTCCTACATGGTTATTTTCCCTTATGTTGTCACCATAGCTCTCAACTGAGTATGTAATGTTCGGTTACACCCGAACTTAACCTTCCTTACTTGTTACGGTTAAATTCATCATATGTTAAACAAATTTGCGCTTTTGTTTAATTTACTCATAAATTATTTATTTCTAAAGCCAATTATTTTTACAAGCCAATCGTTCAATCTATAGTTTAATGAAATAATTCATTCAACTACTGATTATTCAATTTGTTTACCGTTTCGAAATGGCGCCTGTGATATGTTATTGCTTAATTAACTTTGAGTTGATGAATGCTTGTGATGTTGGCATTTAAACAAATTTAGTTATGAATGTATGTATATAAATATTTGTATGCTTTTTAGTTTTTTGAATTTGCGCTAAAAAAAAAATAAATTGTTATTGCCTTAAATATGTGAGGTTAGGTTAGATTGAAGTGGCCGGTCCATGAGGACTTAAGGCTGAATTAGTCCGTAGTGTTACCAGAAGGTTGTTTAACGACCGAACTAGAAAGCCCTATCAAAAACTAGAACCTAAGCTATAAAATAACTCCGTCCTGTTGGCAAATACTAGAAATATGTAAAATTGAATTTTTAAACGCAAACTAGAATTTTTACAAAAATAGTAAATCTAACTGATTTGCAATTGGAAAGGCGTGAATTCTCATTGAAACATTATTCGTTTGTTTTTATAAATATATTTTGAGATTAATTTAATTAAAATTTTATTTTTAAATGAAAGCTGCTTACTTTCGCACAAAGAATGACAATTATTTCAGTGAGATATTCTCGCTTAAAATCAACTAAAAATAAATTGTTGTAATAGATCATGATCCAATTACTAGCGGTTTGTTCTCCAATGATGACAGATCTTTGACACTCCCAAATTGAAAAATCTGGACGGGTTGCTTTTACGAAGTAAGGAAAACTTGGAGTAATTCAATCCCCTTCAATGAAAATTGTAGTAGAAAAGTATCTTTGGTAGTATATTAGTAGTGATAATAAATTTGGAAATGCCAAAAGTTTTTGGGGAAATAATTCATTTTCTACTAAATATTTCGTGAATTGATAAAGTTATGTTGGTTTGGTTATTCTTTCAGAAATTGTTTTAAGAATGTCGTACGTTAGGATTTTATTCAAAAATGCACTATCTCAAAATTTGTTTCAAAAACTCCCTATATGAGCATAAGTTCAATGCATTTTGTCATAAGAGGGGGTTAATGAAAATCATTCTGAGATGAAAAGTTCTTCAATCTAACTCTAATATAGAGCGGTTTTGTGACAATTCCTGCATTGGGAAATTTTTGAAAAATATTTTGAGATAGCACGATTTTGAACAGGCAGCCGGCATGGGGTGATACTTTACTCAGCAGCCGCAATGAACTGACAAAAACAAAAATAAAAGAAAATGGCTTATTGTCTTAGAACTTTATATTCCTACCTTGACTTTGACAGAAGAGTTAAGCTTTTGGGCGGCCCTGCTACACAGGACGTATTCACCTTTTTATTCTGAAATTTCAGAAAGCTATTTTTTGTTAAGTATTAAGTGGAAGCATTTCGGATAAACCATTAATTTAGAATATTCGGAATACGTTCATTTGATACTACCTCACGAGGTCCGAATATTCCAAATAAGTATATACATAATATTCCAAATGTAAAACGTTCCAAAAATTTTTAAATGGAGACGTATGTTCCGAACATACGGAATGAATAAGTTAACGTGCTCAATTACTAATGACATTTTTACGCGAATCGGTTTACTAGTCGAGTTGTTGACGTTGAGCGATGAATTTTTATTTGGTTTATGCTTCGTATGTTCATAGGTTTACGAAAGTGCGCGATTCCTTGGTGTCCGTACTTTTCATAAAACCTATGTTCACCCACACTAATAGATCACGGCATAGTTAATAAATTCATCAGAAAATTAAAAAAATGTTCTAAAGGCTTATCAGGTATTTGTAAACTGATTGCTTCCTATTTCTACTACTAATATTTTTCGAAAATTCGCAAAGAAACAACACAGTTAACGAATGTCAATTCGATTCGGGAGCAAAATGGCTGCAATTGTCAAAAAATGTGTCTGTCGAGCAAACCTCTTGTGATTGAATTATGGTAATAGATCTTATCTCAAACAACTTTTGTTTGTTATACGCGCTGTACTTGTACACAGGGTATTATAACTTTGATTGGATAACGGTTGGTTGTACAGGTATAAAGGGACCGAGATAGATATAGGCATCCATATATCAAAATCATCAGGATCGAAAAAAAATTTGATTGAGCCATGTCCGTCCGTTAACAAGATAACTTGAGTAAATATTGAGATATCTTCACCAAATTTGGTACACGAGCTTATATCCAGAATAGATTGGTATTGGAAATGAGCGAAATCGGATGATATCCACGCCCACTTTTTATATGTATAACATTTTAGAAAACACAGAAAACCTGATTATTTAGTAAATAATACACCTAGTATGTTGAAATTTGACTTGTAGACTGATATTGAGACTTGATAAAAATTTGTAAAATTTTTTAAAATGCCGCCCACTTGTGATAGAATCAATTTTACAAATATTATTCATCATAAATCAAAAATCGTTAAACCTATCGTAAAAAAATTCGGCAGAGAGGTTGCCTTTATTATAACGAATGTTTTGAAGAAAAATTTACGAAATCGGTTAAGGACCACACCCACTTTTATATAAAAGATTTTTAAAAGGGTCGTAGACGAATAAAATAAGCTATATCTTTGCGAAAAAGAGCTTTTATGACTAAGCAATTTTCAATGTTTCGGGAGCCATAACTGGAAGAAAAATTAAATTTTCCCTATAGCAGGGAATATTTCTAGAAAAACTGGACTTTTATATAAAAGATTTTTGAAAGGGTCGTGGACGAATAAAATAACATAGAGCTTTGTATCGTATTTTTATTGTTCTGTTATATCTTTATTTTAAAATAAACAGTAGGGAAATCCCCATATCTGAATGAAAACTCCATTATTACCCACTCAAGGTCACTGGTATTATCCTCCGTATCGCTTCTTTTAAACGAAAATTAGTTCAGAATAGAACGATATGTATATGTATTATTGCGCAGCCTTGTAACATTATTAAGCACACAAAACAAACAACAACAGCAATTCAAGTGTATAGCTGGGTACGTAATGTTCGGTTTCACTCGCACTTAGACTTCCTTACTTGTTTTTGTTTATATTCTATATGTACACGTAAATATGTATTAAAGCATGTCGATGTTGGTTGATTTATTCACACTCATGTCTGTTACTGATAATATCTGGAATGAAAGTTATTTATTAAATTACATTATTGTTAAAATATTTTACCATGCATTTATCATATTTTCACATAGTTTGATTATTACATTTCGTGCTTATCAGCTTTGTTTACTTTTATAACTAAGTTTTATACTCGTATCAAAAAGCTTCATCGCTGCATTCACGTTTACAGGAATTCATTAATACACAATATGTGTTTCCGCATCTCAATTATTTAAATATATAAATCTTAATATTGGAGGTACATATGCCTAATCTAAAAAAGAAACAATAATTCAGTTACATTTAAATTTGATTAAACTAAAAGAAAACTCAAAATTGATTACAAAACAATAAAAAACTAATTTGAGTTATTAGGAACAATAAATAAACGACGCCTACGGAACAATAAATTCGCTACCACACCGCAGGACAGTCGCTACCGTGCTGATACATTCCCTAGACGTGTTTACACTGAGGATAATTTTCCCGCAGGGGTAACTTCCGCTACTTTCCGTTCTCCATTACTCCGTCCGCCGCATACTAAGCGGGCCCCTATATCTCTCCTGCGCTCCCAAAGTCTCGGTACGGAAAGCTGCTCTTCTCTCAACACTCTCAACACCCAAAGTCGTGTGTGCGTGTGTGAATTCATACTGTTCTATTATTTAGTGGGACCTCTACACGGTTAAAAATTCGAGCCTAAATTTTAAGCGATTCATCGGTTTAAGCAATTAAAAAAATTTTTTTTGTACTAAACTGGAAACCACTCAATTTACTAATGTGTCTTTTAATCAAATTCAGTTTCAAGACCAAACAAATTTCAAAAATCAAAAAATATAAATTTTGAGTCACCTCTGGGTTAAAAAAAAGTTTCAAAAATCTTAAAATAGAAACTTCTATTTATGTCTGATTTTAAAAAATCCCAAGAGTTTAACCTTAGTGCTGAAAATTAATTTGTGAAATGTGCTGTAAGTCAGATTATTTTTCGAAACATTTTGTTATACTAATGAGGTTTTATACATGTGTTTTCTTACAAAGACGTGATAGCTCAGTAGGTAGAGCAAGCTACTAGAATCCATGTCACGTGGGTTTGAAACCAGTCCATCACCCACTAGATTTTTCATTTTGTTATAACTGGAAGTGTACATCTGTATAGCTTCAAATTCAAACCCAGCCCTGTGGAATCGTTTTCAGGACCGGAAGACATGTATTTGAAACCAAATTTGGTTTAATCACATGCGTAGTTAGTACAAAAAAGTTTCACATATAAATACTAATATGTAAAAAATTAACAGACGAATAAATTCAAAAAACAAAAAAAACAAAAATTATTTAAAAATATAAATCAAAAAAACTAAAATAGCCCAACAATTACAGTAGACTTATCACGAAAGTTGTAAGTGCAAATGTTCTGCAAAATCGATTTTCCACCAAATTTGGTTTGTGACCGACTCATATTTGGTTGTGACAGACCCTTGATCTATTCCTCACACAAAAAAACAAAAACAAAAAACAAAAAAATACTGTGCAGTGTGGAAACTTTTTGGAGTAATATCAAAATTTTGGTGTACTTATTTTCAAATTTAGCACCAAAATGCACAAACAATGCACTATTGTTTGAAAAATTTGGTATAATTGTACAGTATTGAGAGTAATATTTAAACTAATTTTGGGGTCAACGCTGTTGCTCGTTGTATTGAATAATAGCCGATGTGAACAAAAAGTCGATGTGGTGTGGTGGTAGCCTCTTCCGCCTTTCACACCGAACGTCCTGGGTTCAAGTCCCGGCCGAAGAACCATCCATTATTTTTTTATTATTATTATTATAATTTAAATTCTATTTTTATAATATCACTTCTTAGGGATGAAATTCACACTATTTTTAATACGCTTATATTAGATTCACTTGTATGTATACTTGTTTGTAACTCTCTAGGCTAGGCGCACAAAGAAGAGTTAGACCCCCTAGCGGCAATTATTGAAGACGCGCGGCAGTGGTTAAATAACTCGCTACAAAACGAGTTGTGCTTAATAGCGGAGACACGAAACTCTGTGCTACGGAGCAATCAGCGTCAAATATCTAAGTGGATTGTAGATACTAAAACTGCACCATATTTGAGTGTTCTTTAGTGTTTTTAAACTATTGTAACGAATTTAGTGCAATTCCGCTTATTTGCAACCTTCTACTAACGTTCGAATCACTAAACTGTTGAATATATAACTCCACTATTCAATAATGCAAAATGGCCTTTATTAAAGTACTTTACAATAACACTTATACTTCGCAACTGATAGCTTGCTTAAATCAAACTGATTGTCATGCCTCAACTGTTGCTGCTTTTATACTGTTTCGTTTCCTCGTTGACATATTTTTAGGCGCTTCTATTTCTAGAATTTACTAGTTAGTTATCAGCTATAAAATTTCTTCACCTATAACTACAGATGCATGATTTTATAGCTTCTGGCATAGCCCATGCGCGTGTATATGTGAGTGATACTTGCACAAATGATTGCATACTTTCGGGAGTATCTCTTGTGCGTTACTCTCCGCTGCTGGTATGGACATATGGGTAGACATAATGATTGATTTGTTGATGTGCATACAAGTCACTGCTTAGTATCGGCTTATAGATGATAGTATCCCTTAAAAAAAAAAAAAAAAAAAAAAAAATAGTATCCCTTAGTGTTGCTAATATTCGTCACACTATATTTATATTATTGTTTTTATATAGAGTAACACAACAACTTTTTTGGGTGTAGTAAAAGCTTCTACTTGCTTTCCTTTGCAAAATTTGTTTCATGTGGGCTTAGAGTTTACATAAGGTATATGTAAGGAATTCATAAAAAATGTAATTATAAAACAAAATAACTGTGCACTTTTACGTGATTACCTATACTATACTTAGTATTTTATCTTCATGCATCGCGAAACACTCACTAATTACAATAAGTATTTATTTGTAAATATTGTAAATCGTGTTATCTTTAAATCGCTGATATTTATATTGTTTTTGTTTTTTTTTTGCTAACGGACAAATAAAGTTAATGCGATTGTGCTTAATTTTACGCTAATATTAACAATGTAATAATAACCAATTTTTCAAAAACGTGCTAATAAATTACCCAATAAAATAAAAAATAAAAACATTTTTATTTTGTTTATAATAATAACAGTTAAAAATGTAGTGTAAATACTTCAGAACTCGATATCAGGTATCTCAAAACTTACTATAGAATGTAATATTAGAGATTTTGCGCTTTAATTGTTATAAGGCTTTAGAAAAAATATTGAGCACGAAGGTTGCCGTAGTAATATATATATTTACAGCTGACTGATGATGATGTGCGAACACAAATCTAATTGCATGTAAATCCTTCGCCATTTCACACATGAACAAAGTTGGCTTTGTTTTTATGATTTGCAATAACAAGAATCAGAATGCCGCAAGGACGAGGAAATTCTTTTCAAAATAAATTTGTAGGCATAAAGTGCTCCTCTTAAAAATATATCTGCATGTAAATATGTATATATATACATATGTATGTATATACATATATTACGAATGTAGTTCAGTGCTATGCTTTGTAAAAATAGAATCAGGCATTTGTAGTTATGTGCATACATACAGCCTAGGCATACATAATTCCTCAAGAAAATCTTCAACGGCGCACATACCATCCTACAGATTTTTGCCTTTGGAGTACATAAATATTTGTGCTCTAACGTAAATATGTGCATTGTGAATTAAATCTTATTCATAGATGTATATTTTTTGTACAGTGTTGTGCAATACAACAGCAATGCGGTTATTGGCATCTGGATCAACACCTACAAGAAAAATTTATGAAAAGAAAAAAGGACTTTCAAACAAGAGTAACACAATTGAAATATTTAAAAAATAATTAATAAAAAATGATAAGAAATAAAAATTAAACAAAAAAAATTAAAACATAAAAAAATTTAAGTATTCAAAAAATATTAAATTTAAATTTAAAAGATTAAATTTAAGTTCAAAATATTAAATTTCAGTTCAAAATATTAAAAAAATTGAAGCTATAATACAAAATTAAAAAAAAAAACTCGAAAAAATTTCAATATAAAAAAACTTAACACATAAAAAAATTAAATTACTAAAAGAAAATCGAAAATATTTAAAGAAAATTAAATATATTAAGAAACATTAAAAATCGAGAAAAAAATATAAAAATAAAATCACGGTCAAAAACAAAAAGGCACCAAAAAGAGTGAAAATATAAACATAAACAGAAAAATAAATAATGTAAAAAAATAAAAAATACAGCAATGGGAATTATGAAAAAGTGACCAATATAGACAATTAATAAAAAAATAGAAAAATTTAAAAAGATATACATTACATAATAAACAAAAAATTTAAAAAAGCAATGAATTTATTAAAAAATTTTAAATAACTGTTTTTGTTTTTACCGGCCTATTGATAAAGGATTCCAGGTTCGAATTGAGCTCAATGGCTATAACAATAATTTATTTTATACATATATTTAATAATTTGGGTAACATCTAAACGTGATATCAGGACGAACAAAGCGACATATGTTTCGGTTATACCTTGTAAATCTCTTCAAAGCCCTTTCTCCCGGGAGTAGGATTTGAACCCACATCATTATCATAAAAATTATTCTTATAGGCCTTGAGCTATAATTCGAAAATGGAAAAATTATAATAGCCAAAAAGTCAAGTATTGAAACTGGAAAAAAAATCTAGTACTAAAACAATATTGAAGAAAAAAACAAACGTAAGCTTTTCATCCCGATGTGTTCATTCTATAATTTCCGTAGGAATATATTTTTTTTCGCCCAGAATATTTATTTCGATATTATATTTCCTTCAGTTTTAATTTCTTCTGAATGAATGGTTGATTAGTTGTTAAACTTTTTAATATTACAAAAAAATACTTAAAATAAAAAAAAAATATTTAAAATTAAAAAAAGTATTTAAAATACTGAAAAAAAAAATTTTAAGAAGTAATTTCAAATAAAAAGGTGTATAAACATTGTATACATTATATAAATAAATTTTTTAAGTAAAATAAACAAGACAAGAAAAAAAAATTAAATGAGAAAAAAAAATAAATATTATACTAATAATCAAAACTTAAGTAAAACAATTAAAGTGAAAAACAAATCAAATCAAAAAGAACAATAAATAAAAAAAAATAAATTTGGTTGTTAAGAAAAAATTTAAAAAAGAAAAAAGGAAAAATTTAATTTTAAGTACAGACGAGAAAAAAACTAAAATTTATCACTTCAAAAAAATACAAAATACAAATCTATACAAATGTATAAAAAGTGTTTCAGCAAATAAACATTTTTTTCAATTAGTGAAGATGAAGTGTTTTTTTATTAAAGAATGCTTCGTGTTGGTACAAACGTGTCCATATTGCTATTTTGTTGCACAACACTGTACGGTGCATATTTATGAACCTCCTCACTTCACCTAATGCGCTCTCAGCAGAACCATGCGTCTCTCCTAAAATTTATAATGCATGTGCCTTCGAAAGCTATTAGCAGACAAGTAGACAAGGGAGAATTGATGAAAGATGGGTGGTAGCTAAAGATTTGGAAGTGTTTTATTTTATGTACAAACGCGTCCTGTACCTTAGCAGCGCAGGAAAGCGAGCATTATGCCATGCATAATTGTTGAAATGCGCCCGAGTTCAAGTTGCAACACAGCTGTGACGAGGCATCCGCTTACCGACACATACAGAAACGCATACGGTTTGAGTTAGCCGCATTTAGATATGTTTGTTGTAGGTGGAATTGCCTGCAATTGCTTGATTCCTTATACATACATATGTTTTTAGATTTATTTTTCTTTTCCTTCTTTTTTACAAGTGTGTTGATGTACATTTTATATTTCAAACTAATCGATAACAGGTGACTCTTAAAGGTGAACGACTGTCTGGCATTTTGCTATCTGTCTACTTGTGTTTCTGGGCTTGCCGTGCTGCTTGTTTGTTTTAACATTTCTTGTTGTTGTTTTTGGTGTTGGAGTAGCGTCACCGGAAGCAGAATCGACTTTTTAAGTAGCGACAAACTCATATTCGCATTCCCTTTTTGCCCTTTTGCCTTCGTACATTCCTGTTCAAATAATGTTGTTGTATTTACGTGTATTATTCGCATATGAACATAAATCAGGGTTGAAGTTGAAAGGAAAACCACAAGTAACCAACATAAAAATTGGGGAATGTATACAAACACTTTCAAGGATATGGTGAATACCTTAAGGATGCACAGAAGTGACGGGAAGTGAATAATTGAAAATGCATAGAAAATCAAGTTCTATTCGTTTTTAATATAGCACACCGAAGTGAAATGTGGCTCATGGGACTCCTCGATTTAAGAAAATTTGTGTGCGAACGTGAACTTATGCAAAAGTATGCTCCGCCCAGTGACGTCGACTTCGATATCAGCTGTAGATTGTAAAAATATTTCTATGAATCTACATCTTTTAACGTCACATGCCCTCGTTCGCCCCACCACCTCTACTCGCTTTCGTCCAGAATCTCGCCCCTTTTCCGTTTATATCGATCTATGCCTGATGAACATTATGTTAGCGTAGCGCCTTCGGCAGATCAAAAAATGTATAGGTCGATATTTTTTTCGCAAATATGTAATGCGCTAATTAGTTTCGAATAGCGACTAAAACGCAACAAAATACCAGCTAAATCGCATTTCGATCAGTGTAGCGTAAGTCAGTTTTGACGAGCGTGCTTCGCTAACTTAGCGAAGTACCCAAAAAAAAAAAGCACTTAAGAAAAGCGCGTAACATTTTGTTATCTTCGCAACTAATTTGCGACCTGTTTAATTTTTTTTACAGCGAAAGGTGCTTCGCTAACTTTATGCTCATTATCCACTATATATTTATCTTTCGTTTCTTTTACTTCCAAGCAGTTTGATTGTAAAGATTCTCTGAATAGTGCCACATGAGATCTCTAGGATCTACCATATGTTTGATAGTCATTCTTTTTTTACGTAATCTTCAGTGAGCGACGTAAATGGGTGTCTTCTACGACACCCGTCTTCGGTCGATGTTCTTTTCAGATTAAACATCTTGCTCCATCATGTGTGGGATGTGGAAATGCATGGCTGTGGCAGACGTTTTTCATGTTTTCCATTTAGATGTTCGCTCCTTAGCAGGTCATATTCAAGGGATTTTAGCTCTCGTGGCCCATTTATCAAGACTTTCGCAAAAAAGGTGTGCCTAGAAATCTGAATAATTTTATTCGTATTCCTGAACATTGGAAAACAAAATTATGAATCGACTCCTCTTCTTCCTCATTTTGACCACGTCTCCTCCTATTTCTATCCAAGTATGGACGTAGGGACATTGAGACCTCTTCATCGTCCCGTTTCCAAGTTCGTTGCTGTAACAATATATTCGATTTTACGTCGAGATGGCCAATGGACTATAGTGTGGCTCGACATTTGTACAATTTGCGATTCGATGAAATTTGATTGCAATACGTTGAGGTTGCCCGCGGCCTTTATACAGAAGTTATCCTAACCCGTTTGGAAGAAATTAAGAGACATGATTGGCATATTATTAATGAAGCTGGAAAGGAGTGGATTGATTTTTTTGCGGGAGGTCTGAAAAATGCCTAATGCATCATAATTCCTGATGTCGCAGCAATCGCGTGTCCCTAGGCTAAAAAACAACCCCCGTTTTGGAATTGTCGCCCACCCAGGTACCACTTTCTCATTACTTCAGGGTGGCGTTCCATATTTCTCATTTTTTAGGAGCCTACTGTTGTCCCTGCTTCCAGGTTCCCTCTATTTGCTCTGCGTGTCGATTTAATCGCCACTGCTTCGCCTGCGCATTTCTCTGCACTCTCTCTCAGCATCCATCAAGTCGGTATCCATAAGGGTCGTTATGGGGTAGTACACCCATTACATACAAAACATTGCCATCTGCCGCCGCATGCTTGTAAATTTCGCGTTGTCAGTGATCGCAGGTGCAGGAAGTACGGGTTACAGTAAGAAATTATTGCCCATATTCTGTGTCCGTGGCTTGCCCTCTCTAGATCAAGGCTGCAGGCACTAAGGGCGACAGAGTTATTAGATCTCTAGACAACATTAAGCTGCACCCTACCAAATTTCAAGTATTTGCCAAGAGGAAGGACCTATTTTATAGCATAAGTCCTGGTAATTTAATGGAGGTTTCCATTTAGAAAAACAATAGATACATACATATTATACGGTCAAAGTGAGGTGGTTGTTGGTCGACCAGTTCAACTTTTTCTCACTCGATGCATGGAGGTGTAGCAAGTTATATCCTTCCATGGAAATGGCAGACATTTCTCTATCCATGAATGAGATATTGAGAATCCAGCCTTAGAATGTGACATCACGTTATCATTTATGCCGCACGGACAGCTCATCATATCGCATATAATGTTATAGTCGTAGTTAAATATGTTCAGTTAAATACTTCAAAGACGAAATCACCACTTCGTATTATCAATGTTGCGTTTTGAAGCCTTTGACGAGACGCAGTCACTAAAGTAATATACTCGGTTGTATTTTTACTAAACAGCGTTTGTGCCCTCCCATTGTAATACCACAAAAAAGGGGAAAACGAATAATATTTTTAAACCTTTATCCTCTATTTTACTTAAAATTTCCAGCTGACTGCACCACCTCGTCGATTAAGTTCCCAACAAAGAGGGAACCAAACAAAAAAGTGGACAAATATCAATCGGATTTCCTTTCAGCAACTTACTTGCTTTCGATTTTTCTTTTGGCTTTGCGGTCATTATTTGTTCACTGCCCATAGACTTCATTTGTCCTTTTAACTGTCCGAGCAATGAATTGTTACTTTTACGCTTTGTCTGTTTGACAGAACAAATTTTGTCTGCTGTTTGTGACATGTACTACTCGTATGATCCTTGCCCTTTGCAATATGCAATATGCATCATGTGTATAGTACAAGTAACAGTTAAAGCAAACCACGACACACACACAATTGAATTTGACATTTTAAAAAGCAAATGACCGTATCAATCAATAGCATGTGCCCTCTAGGCAGATGTTGCAAATGAAATTTACTGCAGCTCCATAGGCACCGTGGCACAGTGAACGATTTTGCAGTGTTAAACTTTCCGTCATGTAGGTACATCAACAAAACAGTAATAATCTTCAGAGAGATTCGGTGGAGGAATTGGATTTCATCTGTTGCTGAAAACGGCGCTGGTTAGAAGGAAAACAAACACATATATTTTTTTCATTTTGACAGAAAGTTTTAAGATGCTGATTTTGATAAGAATATTTACTATATATACTTAGACGTACAAAAACAACTAAAGAAATTAATTTAAGAAAAAAAAAAAAATTTTAATATAACCAATGTAACTAAAAATAAAACTAACCATTGAGTTACAAATTTAAATGATCGAAAAAATTTAAAACCCGAAAAAGAAGAAATGAAGGTTAAAAGCAAAAAATAAGAGAAAAAATAAAATCTAAAATGCAATAGAAATTAAAAAAATTAAGAAGTTAAAAAATTCAAGAAACCAAAAAAATAAATAAAGAAATACCAAAAATTAAGAATTAAAAAAAAATTAGAATTCACAAAAAAAAAAAATTATAATAAAATCATCTGTATTTAATTAGCGAGATATGCTCATATTGCTTTATACAATTGTTTTGTTATTGATATTAGAGCAAAATTTTAAAGTTTACAAACGGCGATGGTTACTACGACATGTTTCTGAATTTCACCTCTTCATCAGCTAGCTTCTCGGGAGCTGAGTATTGAACTCGAATCTCCAACATTCATACTAGTGTAAAGGCAGATGCCTTTAACCACTCAGCAATTTCTCTAATATTAACAAATAAAAGAAAAAAATATAGAAATAAAAAAAATTTAGAATTTATAAAAAATAGTTCAAGATGAAAAATTTAAAGAAATTAAAGGTTAAAAAATTAACAAATTGAAAAAAAAAGAAATGAATAAGATTTCAAAAATAAGAAATTCCATATATGAAATTAAAAAAAAAAAAACGAAATTATAAGAGATTAATAAAAAAAGAAAAAAAAAAGAAATTAAACAAAAAGAAATAAAAAATTTTAAACTCTCATTTTCACGTTTTAAAACATGAAAAAGTAAAAAAAAAAAATGAAAATGAAAAATAGTAAAAACTTAAAGATAACAAAAAATTTTAAATTTAATTAATCTAACGAAAAATTAAAAGAAATGATTGAATGAAAAATAATAGTAGGAATAAATTTAACAACTGGCAAGAACAATGAAAATGAAAACAAAAATAATAATAATGAAAAAAACAAGTAAGGAAGGTCATGTTCGGGTGTAACCGAACATTACATACTCAGTTGAGAGCTATGGTGGCAACATAAGGGAAAATAACCATGTAGGAAAATGAACCGAGGGAAACCCTGGAATGTGTTTGTATGACATGGGTATCAAATGGAAGGTATTAAAGAGTATTTTAAAAGGGAGTAATCCTTAGTTCCATAGGTGGACGCCGTTTCGAGATCTCGCCATAAAGGTGGATCAGGGTTGACTCTAGAATTTGTTTGCACGCTATGGGTATCAAATGAAAGGTGTTAATGAGTATTTTAAAAGGGAGTAATCCTTAGTTCCATAGGTGCACGCCGTTTCGAGATATCGCCATAAAGGTGGACCAGGGGTGACCCTAGAATTTGTTTGTACAGTATGGGTATCAAAAGAAAGGTGTTAATGAGTATTTTAAATAGAGTGATCCTTAGTTCCATAGGTGGGCGCCGTTTCGAGATATCGCCATAAAGGTGGACCAGGGGTGACCCTAGAATTTGTTTGTACGATATGGGTATAAAATTAAAGGTATTAATGAGGGTTTTAAAAGGGAGTAATTGTGTAGTTGTGTAGGTGGTCGCCTTTTCGAGATATCGCCATAAAGGTGGACCAGGGGTGACTCTAGAATGCGTTTGTACAAGATGGGTATCAAAAGAAAGGTGTTAATGAGTATTTTAGAAAGGAGTGGGCCTTAGTTCTATAGGTGGACGCCTTTTAGAGGTATCGCAAGATAGACTTTGTTTGTACGATATGGGTATCAAATGAAAGGTGTTAATGAGTATTTTATAAGGGCTTGAGGCTTAGTTCTATAGGTGGAGGCTTTTTCGAGATATCGCCATAAAGGTGGACCAGGGGTGACTCTAGAATGTGTTTGTACGATATTGGTATCAAATTAAAGGTATTAATGAGAGTTTTAAAAGGGAGTGGTGGTAGTTGTATATGTGAAGGCGTTTTCCAGATATCGACCAAAATGTGGACCAGGGTGACCCAGAACATCATCTGTTGGATACCGCCAATTTCTTTATATATGTAATACCTGCCAAGATTTCAAGGGTTTTTTATTTCGCACTGCAGAACTTTTTCATTTTCTTCTACTTAATATGGTAGGTGTCACAACCATTTTACAAAGTTTTTTCTAAAGTTATATTTCGCGTCAATAAACCAATCCAATTACCATGTTTCATCCCTTTTTTCGTATTTGGTATTTTTTTTATTTTTCGTAATTTTCGATATCGAAAAAGTGGGCGTGGTCATAGTCGGATTTCGTTAATTTTTTATACCAAGATAAAGTGTGTTCAGATAAGAACGTGAACTAAGTTCAGTAAAGATATGTCAATTTTGCTTAAGTTATCGTGTGGCCCTTAATGCGGAAGGACAGACGGACGACTGTGTATAAAAACTGGGCGTGGCCTCAACCGATTTCGCCCATTTTCACATAAAGCAGTTAACGTCATAAAATCTATGCCCCTACCAAATTTCAAAAGGATTGGTAAATTTGTGTTCGACTTATGGCATTAAAAGTATCCTAGACAAATTAAATGAAAAAGGGCGGAGCCACGCTCATTTTGAAATTTTTTTTTATTTTTGTATTTTGTTGCAACATATCATTACTGGAGTTGAATGTTGACATAATTTACTTACTTACTGCCAAATTTCATCATGATATCTTCAACGACTGCCAAATTACAGCTTGCAAAGTTTTAAATTACCTTCTTTTAAAAGTGGGCGGTGCCACGCCCATTGTCCAAAATTTTACTAATTTTCTATTCTGCGTCATAAGTTCAACCCACCTACCAAGTTTCATCGCTTTATCTCTCTTTGGTAATGAATTATCACACTTTTTCGGTTTTTCGAAGTTTTCGATATCGAAAAAGTGGGCGTGGTTATAGTCCGATATCGTTCATTTTAAATAGCGATCTGACATTAGTGCTCAGGAACCTACATACCAAATTTCATCAACATACCTCAAAATTTACTCAAGTTATCGTGTTAACGGACGGACGGACATGGCTCAATCAAATTTTTTTTCGATCCTGATGATTTTGATATATGGAAGTCTATATCTATCTCGATTCCTTTATACCTGTACAACCAACCGTTATCCAATCAAACTTAATACTCTCTGTGAGCTCTGCTCAACTGAGTATAAAAATACTCAGAATTACGCTGTAAACGCATTTGCTTCGTCATTAAACATTTCTTTAATGACATGTATCGTCAACTTGTATGTTTTTGTGCCACTTTCCTTTTCAAATAAATTTGTGTCCCCTTGCTCCCTTAAAATTACACACCGTGCACCTCAACATGTACTTACACAGTGATGCCAGCTGCAGTTAAGCTGTTTTAATTACGTATAATACAATCAATTGAAATCTATTTGTAAAGCAACAATTTAAGTTCGAATGCTGTCATTATCCTGCACTTCGCTCGTACACTGCTAGGATATTGTCATATTGGGTACATGTAGCAATTCACACAAACCCTTCAATTAACCAATCGAATGCAATTAACAACAGAGACGAATATCAACCCTCTGTCGCTAGCAATGCATACCCTCCAAAACCAATTGAGCCTGGTTAAATGAGTCGCAATAACTGTTTTAAGTAAATAATGAAACAAGCATGACATATGGAGGGTTCCCTCAGATGTCATTGTCATCTTTGGCTCCAGACCACAACAAAATATAAGGATTAATAGTATCAACATTGGTCGTGGCACAGCAATGACTTGTGCCAATTCATAGATGAACAACAGTTGTAAGTGTTTCGTGTTGCAATTTAATGTTGAGTTTTGTCAGACAATAGTCGCCAACTCGAGCGAGTAGTAGCAGCAACAAAAAATAAAAAAACAAATTAAGTGTTGCTTGCCAATGAATTGTAATTCACATGTGCAGACATATACAAATAAATGAATTTATTTGTATGTTTGTATGCGTGTGTGTTTTCATAGTCGTAGACGATAAGTTGAACTCAGTCGGTCAAAGACTTTGTGCGCATTCTCTGCAGTTTGTTGAATGGAAATAAATTACCGAAATCTCGAAAGGACATTTCACCAGACGAAATCGGCGATAAACGAAAGAAAAAGGTGAACGACAACCGAGCAACCGGTAGCCAAGTTGTTCATTGAATAAAATTATAGCTGAAGTCATTGTCCCGTATAAAAAGCGTTTGATCTTGATGCCGCATTCCTTGATACGTGCGGGCGAATGCCTTCTTTTATTATCTTAATGTTTTCAGGATGCTGGTGAGTTTTATTTCATATTTTTTTTTTAGTAAACAATCATGAATTGTTATCGAATAAGTATACAATTTATGACAGTTTTTTGCAGGAGCTACTAACCTTTGACTGCTGCAAAGCTGAAAATCGAAATAAATTGTCATTATCATAAGTCTAGCATCGCTCAAAACTGCTATCCTTACTCTTCAAATTTTGAAAAAAAAAAAAAA
This sequence comes from Eurosta solidaginis, assembly GCF_040869045.1. Taxonomy (NCBI): domain Eukaryota; kingdom Metazoa; phylum Arthropoda; class Insecta; order Diptera; family Tephritidae; genus Eurosta; species Eurosta solidaginis. The sequence continues at coordinate 254,628,571 of NC_090323.1, read as the reverse complement.
TTTAGTTCAACATATTTGGTTAGCTACTTATGGATGAGGAATACTGGGTTAGGTGCTATGCTAAAGGCGGTTAGGACCTTGAACAAAATAATAAAAAAATTATAATAATAAAAACAAAAAAAAAAAATACTTGTCACGTTTGACCTTCGAGGATATTTAAGCCAAGCTTCTTTTCTAATTTGCGTCATGCTCCTTTTTAATTTTTACTACCAATTGGCAGGATGGCACCTCCAAGCTTTATGCCGGCTTCGAACGATGCATTTTCACAGAGGAGCATAAATGTACTCAGGTATCTGCCAAATCACAGCCGAGGGACGACCGCTTAGATAAATCTTTTTTCAATTGAAAACAATTTTTTCTATATTTTTGATGTTGCTTTGCCCGGTACTTGAATGCAGACCCTTCGGTGTGATAGGCACAAAAGGCCAAATAGAGAACTAAATACTGAAAGAAAACAAGAAAAAAAAATTATCCAGTTTGAGCCAAGGCATGTCATGAACTATTTCCTGCAAAGGGTGGTTATAAACATAGACAAAGTCCCAAGATACAAGGAGTACGCCTTAGAAGCCTTCTTAGGCATTGCCAGGGCTTTTAACAATGTCCCTAAACGGGAGGTCATGGATGGTCTTAAGGACATTGAAGTACATCCAGCCCTAACTAGAAGGAGAGGCTGCATGCTAAATTGCAGGAAGTTCATTTCAAAATGAGGTAAAGTAAGTTGCCGGTGGAGGAGAGACTGATGAAGGGTTAACAACTGCAACAAGCCTCAATGCTTCGAACTGCTTTTGCGCCGGCCATATGGCTATAACAGTATAGCACCAGGAAATACTGGACGAACATACTTCATATTTCTTGCCTGCACTTCGAATAGTCTCTTAGGGCCACAATAGAGATGGATGCTTGGCACAAGGGTACCCGAATGGCACAATACATGTATATTCCGATGGTTCCAAAGTAACACTGGTCTGATCCGGAAATAAAAAGATCGTACAAGCTGTCAGAGTACTGCAGTGTTTTTCAGGCGGAAGTAGTAGCCTTCGGGCGAAAAATGCTTGCAAAAAAGGCCTATATAATGATAACATGTAGAAACTGTTGGTTGGAGAAGAAAACGATAGAGTTTTGTGCTTATGTCCTGCGCTCGCCAGACTAAGACTCCAGCTATTAGAAGTGATACAGCTGTCAGACCTAAAAGCAGGACAGGTCAATATAGAAAATAAGGTTACCAATAATGAGCATGTGAGCGCAAGCGCCAATTAATTTAAAACGCCATTTACTATAACTGTTTCATAATCCATCGTTCTTCTTCGAATTTTTAGCTATACATAGGTTCTTATGCTTATTAAAGTGCTATATCTGTATTTTATTTCCAATTTCTAAAAACTAATTTCGCTTTTCTGTTGTATTTACTTTCTTTACAGATTTCCAATATTAACCGACTAAAAGTCAAACCCAAGGGTCAAAGGAAATAATATACCGTATATAGCAATGAGGGCAACGTCAAACAAAATCAAGCAAAATATAAACAAAGTTACAAATAACACATGACTGCATCTCAAACGAAATTGCCGACATCGTCGACGAGAAGAACGACGACAGCTTAAAGGTCGCCAGCAGTGTCAACGAATACAATAACGAAGTCAGCAGTAAAATTTTTAAAGCAAACAAAAGAAAATGAACAAAAATAAAACATAAAACGTGAAATCAACAAATCTGTGCTTGGACGCGCAGTACTAATACAAATGTGCTTGCGAGCACTGGCACGGTAGATACAACCAAACGTGAGAGGAGATGAAAGCGTGAAAGAAAGATAAACAGTGCTACAAAACTTTACTTTTTACAACAACAACAACTGCAAACACTACTTTAATCAGCAAAATACAACACCTAGGATAACTGTGATTTATCCTTTCAAATAGATTTGCTTTGCCGGTGTCTCGCATGTCTACTAATACATACTTACGATTAAATATTTATAATTCAATCAAGAAAGCATTACATCACATCACTTGGATAGCAGATCACATCATTAATTGAGCGCAAAGCATCAAACTATTTATTTTATCTAAAAAAAGCTTTTCAAATTTAAAGCCCTCCACATATTTTCACTTTTTTGAACTTTGCAAGAGAAGAATTAAAATAATAATAACCTGACTGATAGTTTACTTAAATTAATTAACAACTTTATTGAATTTTAAATGTAAGCTCGTAAGCTAGCGAACAACGTTAAAAAATGCATCAGAACAAAAAACAACAACGTGCGGTAAACAAAAAGAACACATGCAACAGATGATCTCGAAATCAAAACGTCGATAACATAAATCTATAAAAAAAAACATTATTTACATTTGCAACAAAATATTACCAATAATCAACATTGCCAAAAACGAAAAGAATTTCAGCATTCTTTTTTATTAAAAAAAGGACAAATAGCAGCGCAGAAGTAACAGCAACAACAAATCTCATCCACACCGCCGTTCAGTTAGGAAAAAAGGTAAAAGAATTTAAGTGAAAAATTACTAAAAAAAAGTTTCAAATAAACTTACATGCAATAAAATAAATAAAATATTGATAAGAGTTAAATAAATAAATATAAATGTAAGGCGCGATAACCTCCGAAGAGATCTAAGGCCGAGCTTCTCTTCCAATTTGCGTCGTGCTCCTCTTGATTTTTCCCTACAAATTGGCCGGACGGGACCTACATGTTTTATGCCGACTCCGAACGGCATCTGCAAGGCAGATGAGTTTTCACTGAGAGCTTTTCATGGCAGAAATACAATCGGAGCGCTTGCCAGACACTGCCGAGGGGCGACCCCGCTTAGAAAAATTTTCTTCTAATTGAAAAATCTTATTTCTAAAGAGTTAAATAAGGTTCTCTTAAATTCCGAATAAAAATATAAAATGATAATAAAAGATAATATTAAGAAAATAATAATAATAAGAAGACAAGTATAACAAGAAAATAATAATGCAAAATAGTAATTAAAAACAACAATAAAAAAATAATAAGTAAAAAAAAAAATTATAATTAAAAAAATTATAAAATTAATAATAAGATAATGATAATTATAAAAACTTATAAAATAATTATAACAATTAAAATTACTAATAATAATAATTATAAAATAATAATGACAAAAAAAATATAATAATAAAAAATAATACCAATGATAAAAAATTATAATATGAAAATAGTAATAATCATAAAAATAATAATAATGAATATTAATACTGATAAAAACTAGTATTAATAATTAAAAACTTTAACAAAAAAATGATAATAGAGACAAATAAAAAAATCACAAAAATATCTAATAAAAAATAAAACAAATCACAGCTATAATAACAGAAAAAAAATAAAGCAATAATAAATAAAAAAAAAACAGAAAAAATAAAAAAAAGAAATTTAAAAAAATAAAACGAAAATAAAATTTAATAAAAATAAATTTACAAAAATAAGTTTAATAAATAAAAAATAATAATTTTACAAAAATAAGATAAATAAATAAAAAAATAAAAAATAATTTTGCAAAAATAAGTTAAATAAATAAAAAATTAAGTTAAATAAATAAAAAAATAATTTAAATAAATAAAAAAAATAAGTTAAATAAATAAAAAAAAAAAAAAAAAAAACTAAAATAAGTTGATAAAAATAAAACAAAAACAAATTTAAAAAATAGAATTAAAAAAAAAACAGTAAAAAAATAAAACAGTAAAAAAATTAAACAAAAAAATTTATAAAATAAAAAATTTAGTAAAATAAAAAAAGTAAATGAAAAAAAAAAAAAAATAACAAATAAGCTAAAAATATAACTAAATATCACATCAATAAAAAATCAATATAAACACAAAAATAACTCAATAAAGTATAAATAAAAATAAAATAAAACAAAACATAGCTAAATAAAATATAAGTAAAAATAAAACTAAAATTAACTAACCAAAAAAATAATTTAAAATAAATAGCCAAATAAAAAATAAATGGCCAATCGATAAAAAAATTTAAAAATAACAAAATAAAAAAAAATAAATAAAAAGAAAGGTATAAAAAAATAATAAAAAGAAGGGAATAAAAAAAACAAAGAGAAGGGAATAAAAAAAAAACAAAAAGAAAGGAATAGAAAAAAAAATAAACAGAAAGGAATAAAACTAAAAATAAAAAGAAAGGAATAAAAAAAAATAAAGGAATGAAAAAGAAGAAAGGAACAAAAAAAAAAAAGTAAAAAGAAGAAAAAAAGAATAAAAAGAAAGGCATACAAAAAAATTTAAAAGAAATGAATAAAATATCATAAGAAAGAAAGGATAAAAAACAATTAAAAATAAAAAAAGTAAAAGGAAAAGCAAGCAAAAGAAGAGGGGGAAAAATAAATAGAAAAATAATAAAAAATTAAAGTAAGTAAACTCAAAAAAAGATAAAGAAAAAAAAGCATAAAAAAATAAATAGAAAATAATGAGTAAATATAAAAAACACATTTAAAATCAAGAGCTTAAAAAGGTACAAAAGTAAGTACATAATTATAATTGCGAAAATTGTAATGTCTTCATACAATTGAAAATCCAAACTAATAAAAAAAAAAACAAAAAAAAGAAGAAAATTTTAATAAAATTATTAAAAAACTACTAAAATTTTAGCTCTGAATCGCATCATCGAAACGTTACAAAGCATTTAAATGGAAAATCAAATCATTTGATACAAAACAAAAACAATTTTTTTTTAAGTGCTCATTCCTAACACGGTAACAAAATCATTTCAAAGCCGTTTCAAACAATTGTTTTTACTTTTAGTGAATAATAAAGTGCCACAACAAAACGAGCTGGCATATAAGCCACTCAATTTCAACACATAACAGACAAGTGCAAAGAGAGAGAGAACGCCACGGCAAGTAATACGAATTGCTACAACTCCAGCTAGTTGTGTAGTTGTAGTTGTTGAAATAACTCGCAGGTAAACAGCGAACAAAAACAAAATGGGCAATAAATGTTGCAGTAAGCGTCAGGATCCGGAGTTGGCACTCGCCTACCCCAGTGGATATAAAAAATCAGATTATACATTCGGTCAAACGCATATAAATAACAGCGGACAAAAGCATAATAATGGCGGTTCATTGGATTCACGTTATACACCGGATCCAAATCGTGGACCGTTAAAAATTGGCGCAAAAGGTGGTGCCGATATAATACGCCCGCGCACAACACCAAGTAAGTACATTAGTTTTTATAATTAAAAAATTTTTTTTTTCATACCGAATTTATGCATACAGCTTTATCACATTTTACTCGTTCCACTGCGCTGGGTGTGTACTTTACACTTTGCTCAGTTAATAATTAAGTCAGCGACACGTTTTGGGGTATTGGGAAATCCCATGAATACACGTGCTCATTTATTTTGCTACTATAAGCGAAAATTTCTGTTAATGCGGCTTTATACTTATGTATGTAGATACATTAGACTGTTTCATAAAAGGAAACATATTTTTTTTTTCATAGGCTTAAAATATAATATACGTCGTCAATTAAATTCTTTTTTTCTTTTCGATAATTTGAGAAATCCCATCTATAAATTTTGTAACTGAAACTATGAAAACCAATTTCAAAACGTTTTCGCAAAAATTCTGAAATTCAAGAAAATGTCGAACCCTTTATTTAAAGTGTTTTTTGTTTTTTATACTCAGCGTGCTTTGCACACAGAGTATATTAACTTTGATTGGATAACGGTTGGTTGTACAGGTATAGAGGAATCGCGATAGATATAGATTTCCATATATAAAAATCATCAGTATCGAAAAAAAAATAAAAAATTTAATTGAGCCATGTCCGTCCGTCCGTTTGTCCGTCAATCCGTTAACACGATAACTTGAGTAAATATTGAGATATCTTCACCAAATTTGGTACACGATCTTATCTGGACCCAGAATAGATTGGTATTGACCACGCACACTTTTTTATATATATAACATTTTGGAAAACACAAAAAAACAGATTATTTAGTAAATAATACACCTAGAATGTTGAAATTTGACGTGTGGACTGATATTTAGACTTGATAAAAATTTGGAAACATTTTTTTAAATGGGCGTAGCACCGCCCACTTGTGATGAAATGAATTTTACAAATATTATTAATCATAAATGAAAAATCGTTAAACCTATCGGAACAAAATTCGGCAGACAGGTTGCCTTTACTATAAGGAATGCTTTGAAGAAAAATTAACGAAATAAATTAAGGACGATGCCTACTTTTAAATAAAAGATTTTTAAAAGGGTCGTGGACGAATAAAATAAGCTATATATTTGCAAAAAAGAGCTTTATATCAATGATATTTCATTTCCCAAGTGGATTTATAACAGTAAATAGGAAAAACTTCAAATTTTAAAAAATGGGCGTGGCACCGCCCCTTTTATGACTAAGCAATTTTCTATGTTTCGGGAGCCATAACTCGAAGAAAAATTAACGGATCGTATTAAAATTGGGTACATATATTTTCCTTATAGCAGAAAATATTTCTAGAAAAAATGGACGAGATCGGTTAAAGACCACGCCCTTTTATATAAAAGGTGTTTAGAAGGATCGTAGACTAGAACTTAGCAAAAAATAGTTTTGAATCAATGATATTTCACTTATCAAGTTTTATTGTAAGAGGAAATGGGGAGACATTTTTTTTAAACGGGCGGTGCCACGTGTTATGTAGAAAAGTAATTTATCTGAAATGAAATGTAAAGTTGAAACTCACGCCGGGTATATAATGTTCGGTTACACCCGAACTTATGTAGACACATTTACTTGTTTGAATACAGTTTTGTAGGCCAATAAATTTTAGTCACACAAAGAATAAGTTATATGTCCCTCAAAATTTGTATTGATCTTTGAAAAATGTTTACCCGATTGGTGTTTTATATATTCTTTCATTCAAAGTGCACATATTTTTATTTGGTAGAAAAACTAAAATACCCATCTAAAAAAAAATTTTAAAATGAGACAAAATTTGAGCGACATATAATTTGTACTTTGTTAGACTTAAATTGACTGGGCTACATTACCGCATGCTCAAAAAAACACGCTCGACTTTTCGAACTTTTTCGAAATGGTTTCTGAGATTTTTTTGCACAGTTTTAGTTATGAAATTCGTGAACATTTTTTTTTAATATATCGCAAATAAAAAAGAACTTAATTGACATAATTTAGAAAAAAAAAACTTCTACTGCTATTTTTCTGTTCGCTGCTGCAGGCCCATTAATTTCTAGAAATAATCAAAATGCAGCAACTTTGAATTGGAGTTATTATTATGGTTTAGACATTAACGAAATTATACGCCTGTTTGAAAGCAGTATAAAACTCAGCACCAGTCTAATGTGCACATATACATATGTATGTGTTTCGTATGAAATTTTGTAGTAGGTTGGACAGCTGAATTTTCATTTCATGTAATATGAATCGATTTGATTTGTAGTTTAGTGGAAGCGAAAAAATTATAGTTATTATGAAATGGAATTTTAAATTTTAATGGTTATCGAGGTTTTAACGCGGAAAAATGTGTGCGCCGTTATTACCGATTTTTCGTTGTTGGTAGATGTCAACAGCTTATAATGAAGTATACACTATCTTTGATGGTAGTAGAGAAGGCGACGGGGGAGAGGGAAGAGATAAGGGCGAAAGAAGGAGACCGAAACGGAGGATGCACTAGAAGATGAAAAAGTAACAATTTTCAGGCAAACCAAAGTCCTTGTATTGGGTCTGCTAGTCCATATTTTATATTTATACACTGAAAGAAAAATACTGGTAAAATCAACCAAAATACGGGTCAATTCAACCGAAATTTCTGTCCATTTTTATCCATCGCAACAAGATGTTGAATCAACTGCGCACAAATCGTTGATTCGTAATTGACCTTTTTAGTAGTCAAATGAACAAAAAAAAAAGAAATTGTTGCTACAGCTTTGTACAAAGTACCAATTTTGCGGCATTTGCAAGGCAGATGAGTTTTCACTGAGATCTTTTCATGGTAGAAATACACTCGGAGTGCTTGGCGAACAGAGCCGAGGGGCGACCCCGCTTAGGAAAATTTTCTTCTAATTGAAAAACCTTATTTCTAAAATTTTTATGTTGCTTTGTCCGAGGTATGAACCCAGGATCTTCGGTGTGGTAGGCGGAGCACGCTACCATCACACCACTGCGACCGCCAGATACATATGTAAATATGAGCATACATATAGTACACAGCAAACATAAGTACAAAGTAGAGAGCGCAGTGAGCGTAAAATTCTTTTTGAAATTTGCTCATGTATTGACTGTTGATCGCTTTTGAAATGACCAGTGAGATCAGTTGTGTTAACAAAAAAATCAGTTAGATTGATTAGGAATCTGTCAATTTAACAGAATTTTGTTAACTTAAGAGCGACAATTTCTCTTTTGTTGAAATGACTAAACTAATTTGTTCGCTTGACCAAGAACTCGGTCGAATTAACCATAATTCGATCAATTTGACCGAATACCCGTTAAGTCAATAGAACCGATTTGTTGATTTTACTAGCACCATTTCTTTCAGTGTACTTAGACCTAGTTTACATATAACGAGATTATCTCATTTTCGTACTTAACTCCTAATGGTTAATTATGTAACTAGGAGGGTAGAGGTACGAGAAAATGCGACAGAGAACAATCCTGTTTCCAGGGATGGAGCATATGTAAACTCATAGATTATCTATTGACGATTTATTGTAGATGAAGGCATGTGTAAAGTTGGTATTAGACGTATCTGTTTATTTTTTTATTTATTCAAATTCAATAGGATCTCGCGCTTTCCCCTCTACAAATTCAGGGCTTACCTGGTTTATATGCGACGACCTAGGCAGGTAAATCACGACTTACCGTCTAGATTTGCTAGAGCTGAACGCCAATTTAGTGCGACTTAATGTGAATTAAAAATTAAATGCTCATACATGTGCGCACATTGTACAGTGATGCGAGAAATTATACACCAGCCTTTTAGAGATACAATAGGGGCAACCATATAGAAAATAATTCTAATTTGAGGATAATTAGATTTTCAAAGTTTTATGGAATCAATATTCAAGTTTTTTACGGAATAAATTTTTCTGAGACGTTTTTGTTGGATCTCGGGACCATTTGACTACTCCGAGTTCAGTTCGAGGTCATGAGGGTATGCCTTTGACTTATTGTTGAGATAATTTTTGGGATCACCTGAATATGATTACGGACTATTTCGGAATAAGCTCAGGATTGTTTTGATTTGATTTTAGGATTACTAAGGCCCAGTTGCAGAACCGCAAGTTATTTTTTGGTTCAAAGTTAATTTAAAAAATGTCTTAAAATTATATGAGTTTAACCCTTCACGCCAGTTTAATTCTGGGTTAGTTGAGTTAACTTGCCGTTTTACAAGTAGTCCTTAGAAGACTTTTTCATAGTTCCTCTATTTTATTGGAGCTTGTTTTGGAATAAACTTGATATTTTTTTATAACTGCTTCCGGATAATTGGATTTCGGATGTTTTGTGGTACTAGCTCTTCGTGATTTAGAGACTAGAAAGAAAGGCAGGCAGAAGAAGAAAGAAGAAAGAGAAGAAAATTAATCAAGAAGAGGAAAGGAGACGAAGAGTGAAGAAAAAAGGAGCGGAAACAATCATAAAGAAGAAGAAAGAACAAAGAAGAGGAAAGAAGAATGAAGAGGGAAGAAGAGTAAAGAAGAAAGCAAAACATTGAAGAAGAAAGAAGAAAATATTAGGCATAAGAAGTAAACAAAAAGAGAAATAAAAATGGAAGGAGAGAACAAGAAAGAAGCAGAAGTAAGAAGAAAAAAGATAATGAAAGAATCAGAAGCAAAAAGGAGGAATATTAATAAAGAAAAAGAAGAAGAAGAAATACAAAAAAAAGAAGAAAGAAGAAAAAGAAAGAGAGGAAAGAATAAGAAAGAAAAAGAAGATGAAGAAGAACGAAGAAGAAATAAGAACAACAAGTAGAAGAAATAAGAACAATAAGAAAGAAGAAGAATAAATAAGAAGGAAAAAGAATGAGAAAGAAGAAGAATAAATAAGAAGGAAAAATAATTAGAAAGAAGAAGAAAGGATAAGAAGAAGAGAGAAGAAGAAGAAATAATAAAAAGAAAGAAGAATAAAGAAGAAGAAGAAAAAGAAGATGAATAAAAAAATAAAAATAAAGGAAAACGATGAAGCTGATGAAAGAAACGAAAAGACAAAAAGAGAACATAAGAAGGAAGAACAAAAGTAAAAACAATAAATAAAAATAGAAAGGAAAGACAAAGAAAAATAGTAACGAAAAAAAACTACGAGGAAACAAAAAAGGAGCAGTAGGAAAAAAATAGCATAAAAAATTTACCTTGCAGATGCTCTTCGGTGTCGGCATAAAACAAGTAGATTCAGCTTGGCCAATTTGTAGGAAAAATTTAAAAGTAGCACAATGCACATTGGAAGAGAAGCTCTGCCTTAATTTCCCCTGACGTTCATCTCGCCAATTTAATAATTATAACTATTATTATTGTACGAAAAATGCATAGGGAAATATAATGGGAAAAAGTAAACAAAAAAGTGAATGTTTCAGTTATGCTCTCAACTGTATTTATTTAATTATACTTATGCTCTCGTGTTAAAACCAATGTAAGTGTAAATATAGGCTCAAGCTCAATTGCGAACAAGTGAACCAACATTGAAACTTGCCCTCTGGCACACGCCTGCAATCGTCGACGTCTCCTTTAGCGTAGTCGCTGTTGAACCTTGCAACCACAAAACAGCTGCACATTGAACGCATGCGATCGACCCCGAAAGACCCCGCAATTGAAGCATTCATTGGCTCTGCTCATAGCATCAACTAACAGCACATAGCTCAAACTACATAGCATTGCTATCTTCATTATTGAGCATTTCTAGCAGCATTACAAGAACCAGCTTGAATAAATTCCATTTGCAGGCCAAAGTTGAAAGGCATAGAACAAAGCTGATTTTCTGTGCACCCATTACCATTTTTACAAACACAAATAAGTACTTAGTACATACAAAATGATGGCACTTGATATCTTTACTCGCCACATGTGTGCCAACAACGCCAGTAGTGCGTTTATCGTGTGTGTGGGTAATTGCATGGGTAGTTCATATGTAGTTGGGGGCATAACCTACCAGTGACTAGGTATTAGTATGATGCGCAGTATGTGTGGCGAGGCCAAGGTTCTGGTTGTTAAAAAAAAAAAATAAATAAATAAAGCCAAGTTGGCAATTGGTCGGCGTGGAATTCATATTTTCAATTCCAACGCTACTTTGGCACTTCTCAGCTTTTTTTGTATGCCCAACCATGGGAAATTCAAGCTTAACACCAACATGTAAGGAAGTCTAAGTCCGGTGAAACCGAACATTACATACCCAGCTGTACACTTGAAATGCTGTTGTGGTTTGTTTTGTGTGCTTAATAGCGTTGCAAGGCTACGCAATAATACATGTGCATATGGTTCTATTCTGAACTAATTTTCGTTTAAAAGAAGCAAAAAGGATACAGAGGCTAACACCAATGACCTTGAGCGGGTAATAATGCAGTTTTCCTTCAGATACGGGGATTTACCTACTGTTTATTTTAAAATAAAGATATGACAGAACAATAAACATAAACACACAAGTGCCATTGTACTAAAAAGCGTTATTACAAAAAAGGGCAGGGTTATTAACGAAATTTTCCAACTTTACTAGAAATAGCTTATTACCTGCATCTACGCACTTTTACAAAATACTTTATATAAAGGAAGGCGAATTAACCGATTTAGTCCATTTTTACTGAAAATATTTCCCCTTAAAAGGCATACATGTGGACAAAATTTTTCTCCGAGTTATGGCTCCCGAAACATTAAAAATTGCTTAGACAAAAAAGGGCGGGCCACATCCATTTTCAAAAATTTTAGTGTTCGAATTTAATGTTATAATTCAATTCTATTGATACAATGCTTTTTTTCTCTAAGATATAGCCTATTATTTTCGTCACGACCATTTTAAAAAAAATTTTTCTAGAAATATTTCCTGCTATATGGAAAATTTGTGTACCCAATTTTATTACTATCTGTTAATTTTTCTTCGAGTTATGGACGAAATAGAGAAAATTGCTTAGTCATAAAAGGGGCGGTACCACGCCCATTTTTTAAATTTGAAGTTTTTCCTATTTATTGTTATAAATCCACTTGGGAAATGAAATACCATTGATATAAAGCTCTTTTTTGCAAAGATATAGCTTATTTTGTTCGTCCACGACCCTTTAAAAAATCTTTTATATAAAAGTGGGCGTGGTACTTAACCGATTTCGTTAATTTTTCTTCAAAGCATTCCTTATAGTAAAGGCAACCTCTCTGCCAATTTTTGATTTATGATTAATAATATTTGTAAAATTGATTGTTAAAATTATCACAAGTGGGCGGTGCCACACCCATTTTAAAATTTGTTTCCAAATTTTTATCAAGAGTCTCAATATCAGTCCACACGTCAAATTTCAACATCGTAAATAATCAGGTTTTTTGTGTTTTGCAAAATGTTATACATATATATAAAAAGTGGGCGTGGTTATCTATCTCTTTTTCAATACCAATCTATTCTGGGTCCAGATAAGCTCGTGTACCAAATTTGGTGAATATATCCCAGTATTTACTCAAGTTATCGTGTTAACGAACAGACGGACGGACATGGTTCAATCAATTTTTTTTTTTTTTTGATACTGATGATTTTGATATATGGAAGTCATATCTATCTCGATTCCTTTATACCTGTACAACCAACCCTTATCGAATCGAAGTTATAATACCCTGTGTAGAAGTACAGTTGGGTATAGGTTAGGTTAGGTTGAACTGGCCGGTCCATGAGGACCTCACATAAACTGATTGAATCCGTAGTGTTACCAGAAGTTTGTTTTAACGACCAAACTGAAAAACCCTATCAAAAATCAGGACCTATGTTATAAAATAACTCCGTCCTCTTGGCAAATACTAGAAGCTTCCTACGACTTAAGCCACTTGCTGCTTCTAGATCTGACAGCTGCATCACCCCTAATAGCTGGAGTCTTAGCCTAGCAAGTGCAGGGCACGAGCACAAAACGTGCTCGATCGTTTCCTCCTCCAACCCGCACTTCCTACATCTGCTATCACTGACCAAGCCTAATTTGAAGGCATGTGACGCCAGAAGGCAGTGTCCAGTCAGAATACCCGTCATGAGTCTACAGTCCTTTCTTTTTAATGATAGAAGCAACTTTGTTAGTCTAAGGTTGTAAGACCTACACATAATCTTCGACACTTTACAGCCCCGCGCTTGAACCCACGTCTTTCCCGCTTGGTCGATCATGTGCACCTTAATCTCGCCCAGTCTAATTGGAATGTCTACGGAGCAAGCTTCAAGGGATGCACCCTTTTTAGCTAGTTCGTCCGCTTTTTTATTCCCATCTATTCCCATATGCCCTGGTGCCCAATATAGATATATGCTTCTCCCTGTCCCGATTTTCTCCAAAGACTGCTTACCCTCTAACACGCATTTAGGTGCTGTGCTATGCGAGATTATTGCCTTAATTGCTGCTTGACTGTCAATATAAAAGTTAACACGGTTGCAGCTTAAGCTATTCTCTTCCAGGGTTTCTACTGCTTTGGCTACGGCTAATATTTCCGCTTGGAAAACGTTACAGTAATCCGGCAGCCTGTAGGATCTGCTTATTTCCGGATCAGCACAGTATACCACAGACCCTACTCCTTCCACTATTTTGGAACCATCTGTGTACACATGTATCGCCTCGTTCGCCATTTGCGCACCCTTGCGCCAACCGTCCATCTCTATTGTGGCCTTAAGATCGCCCTCGAAGCTCAGATAGGGAATCAGGTAGTCTGTTCGTCTTGTGATTGATGACGCTATACTACTATGGCCATATGGTCGGTGCTCAAGCTGCCCTGAGGCACCGAGCCTGGTTGCAGTTTTTAATGCTATGTGCTTTGCTACGAGGTCTACAGGTGGAATGTGCAGAATGGCATACAGTGCAGCCGTCGGGGTTGTTTTCGGGGCTCCCGTAATGCTAAGCATCGATAGCATGCATACCCCCTCTAATTTTTTGAGGTATGTTGTTTTTTGTGTGGCTTTCCACCAGCTGGGTATAAAAAGTATGAATAAAATTTTATATATTTTTTTTTGCGAATAAAAACGAAAATCGAGTAAATAGTGCAATACAATTAGCGACAGTAAGTGCGCCTAGAAAAAGTTGGCTTTTACATTTCTGAGTTATTTATTTAGTTTTTATGTTCTCGCTTTGGTTCAGCGTTTTTTTTTTGCTACTTTTTACTCAATTAGTAAATTGCTATGAAATGAAACGTATCTGGGGACTATGGAAGGAATCAAGATGGTCGCTCGCTGTTTTGTGGGGTTACTTCCAAAATATGAAAATGTTGGAAATCATACTTATGTACATATGTATGTGTTAAGGATGCAACGATAGTGGTTGACCGGAACCGGAATCGGAACCTACGCATTTATTTAATACAAATCGGAACAGAAAAAGGAAGTGGCAGCATGGTACAAAAGGCCTATATCTGGTTAATGAAAGAAGATGACGAAGAAAATTATATATAAAGTTGTCTAAGTCAGTGGTATTATGACTTGCTAAGAAACTGAATAGCTAAAATGCACTCGCGTAAGCCCACATGTTTTTCCATTCAAACTTTCTACTGATCCACTTCCGTTAAACATCGGATTTCAGAGTCGGAATCGAAATATGAAGTCTAAATCAATCGGAAACTCCGACTTATGGAATTCTTATCGTAGTTTCGTTACATCCCTCATGTTAAGTCATGGTCAGCGCTGTGCACATGAGACAAATGTACAAGACTATATTCGGCTGAATTTTTTTTCGGTGTTTACGCTCCTATGAGAATTACAAATGCCTTATACAGCTTGAGCTTTCGTTTGCGCGCTGTATAAGGTTTCATTCTTCAACAATGAAATTATCGCTTTCTTATACATCAAAAGGCCACCATTAAACTCTCAATCGCCAATTCGTTGGTAAATTTAAAATGTATTATTATTATTATTAATTGGTCTGGAAGCACTGCGACCTTTGTGCAGATCTATTGTGCAAGACCGTTTAGTTTAATTTTGTATCTGGAGGCTCTTGATGTATCTAAGTACCTCTTCAGGCTTTTTACTCCATATCACATAGGGATTAAGAGTCCCACCACCTAGATGGAATAGTCTCTGCCTAGCTAGAGCGACGCATTCGCAGAGAATGTGAACCGGCGTTTCATCATCCAGCTCACAGAAACGACAAATTTGGGTATCAGATATATTTAATTTATTTAGGTGATATCGTAGACCGCAGTGTCCCGTGTAGTACCCAGTAAGAGTTCTTAGGTCCTCCCTGCTTAGGTTAATGAGTTTGGCAGATACTTTCGTTGCCGGAAATATAAACAGTTTGGCCTGCCTTTGCCCTGGGCAATCAATCCAGTGACGTCTGAATTGTTTAGTTTCCCAGTTACTTATAGTTTCCCTGGTGTGTGCTTTTGTGAGTCCACAAAAGGGCTCTGAACCATAGAATGCTGATGTAAAATGTAGCACGTCGCAATATGCAAGAGAAGCTCGGCTTAAACCTTCTCAGAAGTAATTATATCGCGCCAGGTATTTATCTATTATACATCTTCAAAACTAAAATTGTGAATGCACTGGTAAAAGTAAAAGGGTCGTAATGGTATTGGCCAAGTAATTGATCAACGAGCAACGAAACAAGTCGAAATGAACGCATCGTTTGCCAATATCCAAAGAATAGTTGGAAAATATCTATGAAAATAGTGTTTAATTACATGAGAGTATCAAATATTTGCAAAAATAAAAATTATGTTGCTAACATTGAAAAGCTAAAATATCCTGCGCTTGTGGTATTGCTTGCAAAATATGCTATGTTGAAATGCGTAAATAAACAATAGTCTCCTCCAATGTTGCTACTTTTCTTGTTCAGCGACGATTAACAAATTTCAATAAACGACATAGCGAATCAATCGGAGTGAATCGAATATGCACAACTGTGCCATGGCGGAACTATTCTGGTGATGTTAGGAAATCCGCTGATTGGTACTTTATTTTATAAGATTTCACATTTCAACTTCGGGTGCTGTACGATTTGCTAAATTTGAAGATTATGTTTAGAGGGTTTCGGAAAATTTTTTTAAATTTTTTTTTGATCCTTCGAAATACAGCCGAAACGGAGTTTTCGTTGTAACTTGGTTATTTGACGTCCGATTTCTAAAATTGATATGTTATTATTTTGGCCTTGAGAAGCTTCACATTTCCGTTTAATGTCCTTTTAAGCTATGAAGTCGTTTTCACATGATTAGGCCAGCTAACAAAATTGCAAAACACTACCAATTTAGTACTATATAGGCAGGCTTCCATAGAATCAATACAAATATATGCCTGCTAAGTATTCTGATATGAAGCGTCTTCCAACAATTTCACTTCCAATTTCTCGTGCGCATACAATAAAAGTCGCCGAAGCACATACTGCAACGCATCACTCGATCATATCAGTGCATCGCCTTCGTGCTTATTCGTAAACGGCCTTCATACCAGAGATAACTGGCATCAAAATAATGTTGGCATGATTCGGAGGTCTGCCACAGTTCAGCACCATACGGTAGTTCATAGAATTATATGTTAGTCTAGTTAAGATTATTATATATATATACATTGTAAATAGATATAAGCTAGGCTTAATTAAGCTGTAATAAATAAATAAATAAATAAATAAATAAAAGTTGCAAAGGTTTCAGCCTAGGTGACGAGAGTGCAAGAGTTTTATTATTTCGATTTATTATTATTGTTTAAAATTGGCAAGCCATTATTTTGGTATTAAGAATCTCTATAATTCCATTAAATGTCCTTTTCAGCTCTGCAGTCGTGTTTTGATAGTTTAGTGAAACGAAAATCATACATACTGTGACGAATATTACCATCTCTAAGGTTATAAAATAAAGGCACAACAACAGAAACATTAAGCAACCTACATAAACACATTAATCATCATTTACCCACATACATACAAGGCAACGAAGAGATAACTCACATACAGATGTAGTCATCGGTGAAAGTATTACTCACATATACACGCGCATATGGTTATGCGAGCGGCTATAAACGAGTATCTGTATCGTATAGCTGGTAACCAGGTAGAAAATTCTAGCAGAAGAAACGTCTAGACATTTGGGCACAGAGTATAAAAGCAGCGAAAGCTGAGTAATCTGCAATCAGTTTGATTTAAGCACGCTATTGGTTCCGAAGTATAAGTGTTATTGTAGTCTAATAAAGACCATTTTGTAATGCACAATAGTGGAGTTATTTATTCAACAATTTAGCGATACGAACGTTAACAGAAGGTGTAAAATAAGTGGAGTTTCACTAAATTCGTTACAACTTGTGTCAGAAGAGGAATTGTTGAATAAATTCTGAAGATTTCGAATACAGCTTGGACATGGCAAAGTTAAGTGAATTAAGGATCCAGCAACTGAAAAAGGAGTTGGAGAACCGTGGATTGGATACAACCGGCAATAAGATCGAACTTCAAGCACGACTACGAGAGTTACTGGAGTTGGAAGGAATTAATGTGGACAATATGTCTTTTATCCTGATGTGGAGGAATCAGCGAATAAGGAGGAGAAGAAGATAGAGACTGGAGGAGAAGATAGAGACTCCGAATCCATTGGCAAGTGTTGACAGTAACGCGATACTAGCAGTGTTGAAGCAAATGTCGTCACAGATTTCAACCGAAATGTCATCTCAACTGGAAGAACAGAAGACGTATATGGTATCCCATCTAGAATCCCAGGAGACACGTATAACATCCAAGATGGAAACACAACTAGAATCCCAGGAGACACGCATAACAGCCAAGATTGCAGCACAGGAAACACAAATTTCATCACAGCTGGAAGAACAAAAGACATATATGGCAACTCAATTGAAAGAACAAGAGACACGCATAACAGTACAACTAGAAGCACAAGAGGTGCGTATATCATCAAAACTCGAAGCGTGCATGGACGCTAAAATAATGCAGTTTGAAGAAAAATTCGAGGCAGAGGTGGATGCTTTGAGAGGTCGTATACAGGAATTGCAACTTAATCGCCCCGCTGTTTCAGCGAGTAATACGAAAGTAAAAACTCCATATTTTGACGGTTCTGTTCCTTTCCAGGTGTTTGAGCTTCAGTTTGAGAAGACCGCAACAGTGAACAGCTGGAATGCTGAAGATAAAGTTACTGCACTGTTCGTGGCATTGAAAGGGCCTGTAGCTGAAATCTTGCAGACGATTCCAGAGTACGAACGGAACAACTATGAAACATTGATGAGCGCTCTAGAGAGGCGATACGGAAGCGAACACAGGAAACAGATATACCAAATTGAGTTGCAAAACCGTTACCAAAAATCGAATGAGACTTTGCAGGAGTTCGCATCGGATGTCGAAAGGCTGGCCCATCTAGCAAATGCCGACGCACCCGTGGAATACACCGAGAGGGTAAAAATCCAGAGTTTTATAAATGGCATACGGGACGTGGAAACGAAGCGAGCGACATACGCAAACCCAAAACCTACATTCACAGAAACGGTATCACATGCTCCTATTCAGGAAACGGCATCGCTTCTGTGTAAGCCAGCGTTCAAAGCACGCCGTGTGGAGGTAGAAAAGCCAGACTGGGTGAACACAATATTGGAGGCGCTAAAAGAATCGCAAAAGCGGAGTGAAAGAGTTATCAAATGCTTCAAATGAGGGAAGCCCGGTCACATTGCACGTCATTGCGATTTTGATCCTAGTGGTTTCAACAGCATGGGTGGTCTTAATAAGAAAGCTCGAGGGGATGAGCAAGAGCGAGTCAAATGTAGATATTGAGAGCTAGCTCCAGCTATTGAATGCCCTATGATATCTGAGGGAATGTGGATGGCAAATAACGTGTATTGACTGTAGATACGGGCGCATCTCATTCCTTAATCCGATCTAACTTGGTCAAGAGGAGAGTAAAACCATTACATGGAGGAAGATTGCGTACGTTTACTGGCGAGTATAACCAAGTCCAAGGAGAAGTGGTATGTGAGGTCTTAATTGGAAAGGTCACGATTCTACACAAATTCGTTGTGGCGGAGATTGTTGATGAAGTCATATTGGGAGTGGACTTCTTAGTTGACCATGACATCAGGATCGACATGCAAAGAAGGAATATGCGCTATAATTACCAGGATATACCACTTAACTTCAGTTTGGAGAAAGGGGTCAGCAGTAAGCGAGTGCTAGTGGAGGAGATTCAACAGAGACCACAAAAGTCAAAGAAAGTAAATCGGGAAAAGACATGTGGAACGAATGGGCCAAACAAATCAAAACCGAAGGTACCGGCGAGAAAAACAATGGCATTGACAAACCCTAATCGACGCACTAAAGCAAAGGAAAGAATTTCACAGAAAGATTGCAAGGGTGGTTTCAAGCCAGGGCGCACTACTGTTGTGAACCATCAAGATGATACTGATGATGCAAGGTCAATCCGTCAAGATCAGGCTCTGCGAAGTAGTCCAGTGGCCAAACAACAGAGTGTGAGGCAACGAACTAGGATAGTGAGCGTTAAGATGAACCACAGGTACGGCAAGAAGAACAATTCGGAAGGGTTCGTGGAGAGAGATTTGGGACTGTTATACAACCCTCACCGGCGGAAAAGTTTTCCATCCAAATTTTGGTGCAGTTGGGAAGGTCCATACAAAGTTGTTAAGAGGATCAGTGATGCCATCTACCGCATATAAACCATTGGGAAACCACGAAATAGAGGGGTGGTTCATTTGGAGAGGCTAGCAGCGGTTAGATTGAGAGATTTGTCTGATCGGGACGATACATACAAGGCAACGAAGATATAACTCACATACAGATGTAGTCATCGGTGAAGTATTACTCACATATACACGCGCATATGGCTATGCGAGAGGCTATAAACGTGTATCTGTAGTTTATAGCTGGTAGCGTATAGCTGGTAAGCAGTTAGAAAATTCTAGCAAAAGAAACGTCTAGACATTTGGGGACAGAGTATAAAAGCTGCGAAAGCTGAGTAATCTGCAATCAGTTTGATTTAAGCGCGCTACTGGTTGCGAAGTATTAGTGTTATTGTAGTCTAATAAAGATCATTTTGTAATACAGAATATTGGAGTTATTTATTCAACAATTTAGCAACACGAACGTTAGTAGAAGCTAAAATTTGTACTTTGTCAGACGAAAATTGATAGAACTACTAAAAAAAATTAGAAGAACTCTTGATGAAAAGTTAAAAATTTTCCTGAATTTTCGAATTTTATTGAAAGTTTTTTGAGATTGGTTTGCATAGTTTCAGTTACAAAATTAATTGCAGTTTTTACTTAAATTATTGTGAGTTAAAAAGAAAATTTTTGTAATAAGCTTAGTTGGCAATCCTACTTACATATATTTTTTTTACTAGAATACGGCGTAAGGTGAACATATTCGTGTTTCTCGTTTCACATGTTTTTAATTTCCGAAAGGGTGGCAATCTTTTAAATACATCTTTTTTGACAACACCCATACAAAAAGTCTTCTAATGTAATACTCTGTTTTTTGAATGTCGGTTGAGCTGTTTTCGTGATGGAAGCCTTTATATAAAGAAATAAATCAGGCATGCTTAACGAACGAAACGATATCATTTCGTTACGATACGAAGTGACTTCGTTTCGTTTATTAACGTTGATAACGTCAAATTAACGTTAATTTGACGTTCTTAACGTTAATAAACGAAACGAAATGACTTCGTTTCGTTTATTAGCGTTGATTATCGTAACGAAATGATATCGTTTCGTTCGTTAAGCATGCCTGAAATAAATATAATATGATCAGGTGGTAATCCTTGGTGGTTCAATCATTTTGAGTTACCGATGGATATACAAATATAAAAGAATTGCCCTTTTCACAGCTGTCACATGTGAATCGTCACTTTGGTCTTTACAAACAACTGCTAAAAAAATTAATTATTAAATTCCAGTCCACTTATAGGCTATACTGAAATAACTGTAATATAAAATTTCCATAAACACTTTGATTTCCCTTAAGTGCCATCAAAAGTGCATTAAAATTTTGTTAAACTCAACCCTTACTTGTAGATAAATCCAATTTAAGTACACATACATATTTGCTCATAACTTTACCCACTTCTTCTAAATAAGCATTTTTTCCTTTTATTTTTATTTATATTTATTTCCAGCCGGCGTTCAAGGTGGCATACCTAAGCGGCGCGTCGTTGTCGCTCTATATGATTACAAGTCGCGCGATGAATCTGATTTGAGTTTTATGAAGGGTGACCGGATGGAAGTAATCGACGACACCGAATCCGATTGGTGGCGCGTAGTCAATTTGAGTACACGACAAGAGGGTTTAATACCCCTAAACTTTGTTGCCGAGGAGCGTAGCGTTAATAGTGAAGAGTGAGTTCAAATACAAACATACATACGCAAGTCCTTGTGTAATATTTGTAAATACATATGTTTTTTCTTTTTAACTCCATTTACAGTTGGTTTTTTGAAAATGTGCTACGTAAAGAGGCCGATAAGTTATTGTTAGCTGAGGAGAATCCACGTGGTACATTTTTGGTTCGCCCCTCGGAACACAATCCAAATGGTTATTCGTTATCGGTGAAGGATTGGGAAGATGGTCGCGGCTATCATGTGAAACATTATCGTATCAAGCCGCTCGATAATGGTGGCTATTACATTGCCACAAATCAGACGTTCCCTTCGCTGCAGGCGTTGGTGATGGCCTATAGTAGTAAGTTCATGAATAACTTGGCTGCATGCATACAAACGTATGTGCGTGTTTAAAGTGTCAGCCGTTTAAATGTTATCAGCATTGCTTGTAAGCTTTTTTTTCTAAAGGATATACAAGTGATATGCTTCATTCTTTAAAAAAGAAAATAAAAATCCACTAGGTTGCGCATGGATTGTGGTATTTAGTTGGAATAACTTTTTGAAAATTTGTCTAATTTTAATTGTAGATGACACAGTGTTCATTCAGATCAACGTCTCTCGGGTATACTAGTATTTTTTCATTTAAATTTGCAGATTTTGTTTTTAGTTGTTTATTGGTTTGTTTCTTACTTAAGTCTGTTTTTTAACTTTTTAGTAATTAATTGCTTTACTTAAGTTTTTAATATTC